>NW_017280071.1:815419-889501 GCF_001594065.2 Cyphomyrmex costatus
CCGAAAAATCTTTCGGCGCGCAACAATTAAGAAGAGGGGACATTTAAAAATCAGATTATTTGGGGGGACTATATATAATTAGAACGTTATTTCTCACTTTGGATAAATATTGCGAAGAATATTACTACGTCGACCCGCCATCAGAGGTCTATCGATATTCGCAAATTCTCGCAAGTGCTGAGACACGCGTATATCTCTTTATATAGAATCTCGATTTAATAACTTACACCGGCGTCTAAGGTAGGCTTCCACTACAATACCTTACTGATGAGTCCAGTAGTGGAAGCCGGGACGAAACGCCAAACATTACGTGATATTCTTCGCAATATAGAATATTAGAATATATTATCAGATTTAGATTGACTCTTATTCGCCATTCTCAACGTATTAATTATTATATATATAATACTCAGTTTTAATTTAATTCCTAACTAATGTAAAAACTCCAGAACGATTGAAAAAAATAATTTTATTTGACATAATATGAATAATAAAACATATTGAAATAATTAATCTTTACAAAAGAGCTACAGCCACAAGCTAGATTTGATTAGCGACGTTTATTGTAAAACATTTGTATATAAATTAGACGTTTCGGCTCTAAATGAAGCCATCTTCAGTAAAATAATAAAAGAATAAATTATTTTCTCAATTGTTCGACTATGTATTCTAGTTTCAAATGTGATTAATTGAAATAAATATCACGAATGTGATATCTGTATAAGATATTTCAGCTTTATTTTTTTTCTAGAGGTACTATATGAATTAGTAATTAACACGTAGGGCGAATAAGAGTCAAATTACAATTTAAAATCTAAATCTGATAATTTATTCTAATATTATATATTGCGAAGAATATCACGTAATGTTTGGCGTTTCGTCCCGGCTTCCACTACTGGACTCATCAGTAAGGTATTGTAGTGGGAGCCTACCTTATACGCCTTGGTAAGTTATTAAATCGAGATTCTATATAAAAAGATATACGCGTGTCTTAGCACTTGCGAGAATTTGCGAATATCGATAGACCTCTGATGGCGAGTCGACGTAGTGATATTCTTCGCAATATTTCTCCAAAGTAGGAAATAACGTTCTATTAATATATATATAATCTGATTTTATAAATGTCCCCTCTCCCTAATTTTTGCGTGCCGAAAGGATTTCGGTCTTGCAACGCAACTCTAATCATCTGAAATATCCCCCCTCCCCTAAATATTTGCGCGCCGATGGATTTTCGGTCTTAAAACGCAACTATAAATGCTAAATATAGAAACCGTTAATTTAACTTAATGAAAAGACTTACAAAGATTATCCGCATTGTTACAGCCTGCGGTTTGAAAACAAATGAATTGAAGATTTGAAGATATATGAATTAGATTATGCATGTGTGTGAAGAAGACTGCTAATAATTCTTGTAAATGATAGATTATAGATAATATTATAGATTAATATTAAAATGTCAGAAATTTAAATGGTGATTGGTTTTTATCGAGAGAATTATACAATTTCTTGACGTTAATTTTGAACGTTGAAAAATTAGATAAAAGATATGGTTCCAAATTAATCGATATGGCTACGAAAAATTTTGAAGAATCTAATATTATTGGAAAAAATGTAGGATTTGTTGAGCTTTCCATATATCACATTGTAAAGTCGCATTGTGTGCGTGTTTCTGCAAGACTTCCTAATGACTCGGGACTGTCACGGTATAAACGACGACGAAACCAACGACTTCGCATTCACCAACCGTAGCAACCGCTATGCCAGCCGATCTGCTCTTTCTGTTGATGCGTCTCGGGCCTTAACGCGGTCACATTATTGCGGACTCGTGTTTTCGGCGGCCACACACGCGGATGCCACGCATGAGTTTCTCGCCCTTAACATTGCCACCACCAATGTGAACTGCAGAATTCCTTTGCTTTATCCATTGTCTCGAAATTATTTTCCCAGAATCGTTCGTACAAATTACATAGCTACGTGTATATAAATCAGAAATTAAAGAATTTAATTAACAATGTTATTCGTATAAAGAGTTAGATTAAAAATATTAAAAAATTATATTTTATTTTCTTAACCTCTTCTTCCACATAAAAAGCGTCATTATTCTTTTAGATCAATAATCACAAATAAAATTATTTATTGCCTTAATAATTGTATGATGATAACAGAATTGAATTCATAAAATCGAGGAGTAAAAACCAATAGAATTTTATTTTATTAAAATATTTGAATCCCATAATAAATCTTTTTGCGAAATCGATGTTTAATTCGAATGTAATTTTATTTGTGATAATCATTTATTTATATAACTCTCAGTTCTTTTTATAATGAAATCTAAAATTGAATGAGACAATGTCACAGCGATCTAAGCTGGATCACTGATGCTTCTAAATAATTGTGTGTGAATTTATATACTACGAATGTAATTCTTCGATTGCGCGCCGAAATTTTTTCAGACTTGAAACGCAACACTAATAAACTACCGCAATAATATTACAAGTTAAATTAACTAACAATTTAACAATTATTGATGCTGTTTACGCATCTTATATCGATCTTACTAATGTTAAATAACCTATTAAAAACTGTTAATAATTAATTTTACACTGCAAAAAATATTACCTCGGCCGGGAGTCGAATTTAGACTACCGAGGCCTGAACATTCGTCCCATTGTTATGATCAATATTTTCCGTTATCTAGATAAAATTATCTAGATAATCATCTAGATGAAGAAATGTCTTTATTAATCTAGATGATAAATCGGAAAACACTGATTATGACAATTATAAAAAACTACTAATAAGATAAGAAGGTATTTGTTCGAGTATTTTTATTTTTTAATTGTACATCGCTTCTGATCTTACTTAAAATTGTATGCTGTTTTATTGAAGAATTATGTATGTGTATGAATTTCTCTCTTGTAAATTTCATTTTTATTTTACTGCATATAGATTGTAAATTAGTGTAACTTACATAATTCTCTCAAATCTCTATACTATAGTATTGTATTAATAAATAACTGATAAAAATAAATATCAATAAATAAATAAAAATTACAAAAATAAATAACTAATAAAATAACATGTACAAATTGATAGTATTTCGAGTAAATAGTTCTGATTATTAGTAGGATCATATATTGTATAACTGATTGCAACAAAAAATTGCGAGAATTGATCTTTTCATTATTTTTATTGTTTTAAATTCATGTGAAATTCTAGCTGTTGCAGCAATTATTCATAAAAGTCTATTGAATTAATATGGATTGAAAATTTTATTTCTGTTATGACTATTTCATATTGTTGTATTTCAACCGATGTGTTTTATCAAACAGTGATTGTAACGACGCAACGCGTGTCGATTCAATGTATTTGTAACAGTACGTAACAATGCAATGAACTCTGTCACATCAATGCGGCACATTTGCAGTGATCGTGCGTACAGAGGATAAACGCATCGTCCGGAATCGGCTTCGTTCTCTCGTCGACGCCTACGATCGTAAGCGATAATGAGAACCGGAACCCTCATGCCTCGCAAATCTTCCATTTCCGGCTCAAAACGGCACTCGCAAGAAGTTAAGCGATATACTATAAAAAGACTGCTAACTTGAGAATGAGAGAGATTACATTGTGATTCTTGTGATACCGTCTTATCTAACAATTTGCGAACATCCATGTTGTCAACTGAATCTCGTATAGATGCGCATCTTCTGTACGTAAATATTTACACGAGATATTGAAGATTTATTTCTCAAAGTAACGTAAAATATTACTTCAAAATTCTTCAGAGGAATACCGCACATATGCAGTGTACATTTTCGATAATATTTAATATTAGCTCAAATAGTATAGAACATTCCAACAATATTGCAGAAACGTTGCTACAATATTGCGAAAAAATGTTTCATACTATCTGAGAAATAAATATTAAGAGAAATATTCATATATTACTAAATATTTGCGTACAGTCGCCATATAATTTAAGTTTATGTTTTTTTAACGTTAAATGAAAAAATGTTCTTTTGCTTACGTATTAATATGCACGTAATATCATAACGTAGTCTTTCCTTCCGTTGAAAACGTTAAAAGGCCATAATTACGCTTGCTACTTTCTCACACTTATCATCATCTTATCGCTTGTACATGTCCTATTTTTATCTTCAATCCCCGTTTCACTTCGTAATCCTCAATTACCTTTCAAGAAAAGATGATCTCGCAAGATAGTTTAAAAGCCAACGAATAAATGGAATCGCGAGTTGAAGGTAACGAGGACACAGATAAGACATAGATGAGACGATCTCTTAAGAATTTTTATAATTACGAATTTTATTCGGATAATGTTCTTAATTTTTCTCTTTTTTAAATTTCTTTTCGGAGAATTCGTTGTAGGGATAATTTATACATGGAACTATCTTCGCGCTAGCGAAACAGGCCGCATAATGCTGCGCCGCGGTTTCGTCGGAATATAACGTTTCACATAAAATACGACAGAGATGCGAGGAAGAAGGGTGAGCAGAGAAGGAGGGATTGCTGGATGCACCGGAAGCTGTGCCGTAACGATACTTTACGTCGTGAAGCGGCTCGCGTCCTCGCCGCCACGCCTCCGTAAGAGAGACTTTAATATCCTGTCCTTTGATACCCTTAAAACTCGTCGCGTTCAGACTCGAGATATCTGCACGTACGATCCAATTCCCTGAATAGAGCGGCTGAAACGAATGGGTGGTAACTGGCTAGACGTGGCTATGTGCTAGTCTCTCGTGTGTGGCTTCCTGAGGAGGATATTCCAGAATGTCGAACTCCTACTCGGAGGATGTTCCACTGTGCTTCGATGGCAAATGGTTGACGCGAAAAAGATGATGGAAAATTACACTACCGTCAGAAAGTTTAAAACCAAAGTTTGTTATTATATTTTCAAAATAGGTTAGTACTTAAAACAATCAGATTTTGCTTATTACATTTTGATAGCTGGATACATAAATTATGCAAGAACTATTTTGCTGAAATATCTAAAAATTTGAATAGATCTGAAAATCATTTTATTAGAACATTAAAATAATTACAAAAAAATCTCAAGCATACTGAACATTGCTGCGAAAAGTTTGAATATCTAGTTTCAACATCTTACATAGTTATTTTGATACATAAACCATTCTTTACATATACCATTTTGAAAAAGTATTATTATACAGAATTCATTTCATCTATGATAGAAAAGCTGTCTTTATTTTATTACTTTGACGTAATAAGTCAGTCCTAAATTTTCTCATGGCGAGTTTACATTCTATAGAGACTCTCATCAATCTATATTAGCTAAGTTTTTCAATTGAAAATATTTCAATTAAAAATTGCATAGTACTTACATGACAGTTTATGTACGCACTTATTATTGTGTATTAATTATTTTTTCCTAAATAATATCAAAAAGTCTTATTATTATCGAATACTGATCGCGTTAAATATCAGACAGGACAAGAAAGAAGTAATGTTGGAATCTTTAGTAAATTAATTTAGCGTTGGAGCACGCGAATGTGCTATTATTATTGAAAGAGAAGTAAGGTAAAGAGATACTTTACTAATCAACGAGGGAGATTTCGCGTGCGACCAGGCAAGTTAAAGCGTTATTCAATCCTCTGAAGGATTCAGGATTTAGGTCAGTTCTTTCGTGCCGGGTTCGACGCACTCGTTCCCGCAAACCATCTTAGTTTCAGCATTTTCTTTGGACGGACTCCAACGCGCTGGGTGATTCGCGGGAGATGATATAAAAAGAAAGATTCGTTCCGTTGATGATATCGTTTGCGCTACTTTGGGGTGCATTTCGCGTTATCGGATCGAGTAAAGTGGCGACCAACAGTGTGTCTCGTTGATTGAAAGTACCGGTTTAAGTGCGAGGACTCGAACGCAGCTCTGTAAGCACGATATCGTGTTTATATGATCGGTTAAAGCTTGAATTTGAAAATTGCTATCTCTGTGAAAAAAGTAAATTACGATTTACCGAATTAAATGGAAAACATTAGAGGAACAATTTTAATATTTTATTTTAGAAGCTATGAGATTTAATTCTTTAGCTTTATTCATTAATAATTTAAAAAATTTTAAACTAATTGTAAATGTTTTATTATTATAATAATAAAATTTTAAATAATCATAAAGATGTGAGTAATATCGTTCATTTACTACATAACTCAAAAATTATTATTCTTTTACTTGTTTGCAGAATAGACATTTAAAGAAAGAATGTGGTATATTTTAAAAGATTATACTTTTATTTTCCTCTACAATTAATTATTACATCAAAATTGCAGCTCAAAATAATATTATAAAATTTTAATAATTTGAATTATTCAAAACATTGAAATTAATTTTCTGGCAAACTTTATTTTTTTTTTATTGTATGTAATGTAGCAAATGAACGATATGCTTCTACCAAAGCGTAATTGATTTCCTTCTCGAACTTTGTTGTTTAATTAATTTGAGGGAAACTTTTGTCAAGTTCAAGGTTGAACGATATATTATTTAAAAAAATTATTTTTCTTTCGACTTTTCGGTGATCGCAGTAGAGGCGATAAAATCCTGGTTATTCGCGGCTCATCGAAGTTCTTCTCTCTCTTTCTCTCTATCGTAGAGGCGATAAATTCCGATTGTCGGCAAGGTGAAAAACATCCCGGAGTGCCGCCGGGCGAAACTCGTATATTTTTTCTTTTCCTAGACGAAACGTGAGAAGGTAGACAAGCGGTCAGACGTTGTTGCACTCGCTGGAAAATCACCTTCCAGAGGCCTTGGGTGACACGACCCGGGCGGGAGTGGTGCGAAGTTGGTAGTCTGGCTAACTCCGTCGCGGCGGCAGGGGGTTCGGCCGACGTAGAGCGGCGAAGGGCGGCAGCACCCTTTGTCGGCCGACGGCAGCATTGTTTCCAGCGGCCATAAATTGTCTCCTGCCTCGCTAGGCCCGCACTTCCTTCCTTCCTTCCTTCCTTCCTTTCCCCGAGTCCGCAGACGCGCCTATGGCTGGCTTCTCGATCTTCCTTACCGCCTACTCCCGACCAAGCCCCCGATCCGCATTACGACGAGGATAGCATTGGTCGCAACGGCAACTCCCTTCATCCCTGGAACCATCATGGTCGGTGGTTTTGGCCTGACCATCATTGTTTGCGCCAAGAAACACGTAAGCGCCTCATATGCGGGTACTGCCATTTTGTCTCCAGTGTCTCGGAAACTCTACAAGACGACATTTGTAGAACATAATCTTCCCCCTGCTTGTAACTTAATTTTCTGATCCAAATAATCCACTATAAATGCCAAAAGTGTAAAAATAAAAGAAGTGAGATATAACATATGTATAGTTTCAATAAGTTTATATGTTGCTTGACTTCCGCAAAATGTTTATACTTAAAATAAGATAAATATATTTTTGGACGTTGAAGAGAGAAAAAACGAAAATTGTAAATGTAAAACGTGAACAGACCTAATAATTAAAGAAGACTGCTATAATTTAATAAAGGCATTTCCTTTAAGATATCTTTTGAGGCGACAGGTTCAAAAGATATGTAATACGACAAAAAAGTACAACCATATTCTACGTTATATTATCGGAAATAAAAAGCGATAACAATGAATTCGACATTTTATACATTTTTTCCGTGAAACTTTTACTGCATTAAATATACCGGTTATACTACGTATAACTGTGTTGCTTTACGGATTTTGTCGTAAAATGTGTCGCGATAAAAGCCATGTTTCAAGAAATGCGACATGACTGGGGACGTAGCCATGCATTGCTTTGTTGCTGTCTTTGCCGACGCCATTTTCTTGAACTACCGTCATCCCTTAGGTGACGTGGTCTCCCAGCGAGCTTCCATGTACGCTTCCTTCTTCGAGCCGCACTATGGCACGTCTGTTCTTGTCCTGCACCTTCCGCCTCCCCTTGAGGCCAACTTATCGACTTCGAAACAATATCTTCGACCTCAGGGAGAATGCCGCGTTCGTGTCATTTATATCGTTTATGCGTCTGAGCGTTCCGGAACAGCGGTGTGGCGGAGCTCATATAATACTGTCACAAAGAAATGAATAGAAATGGATAGAATAGACGAGTGAGTAATTTCATAAACAATTTGTACTCTTCTGCAGAAATAGATACGTCTTGATTAAAGATTTTTTAACTGTGGACCTGTACAATTATATATATATATAGATCCTCAAATTATATAATAGGATAAAATCGCCTATTGTGAGATACCTTTTTTTAAAGGCTTGTAACTTTTTCAATTTGTAACCATAATTTCAGGGAATGGAAGTAATTTAGATTTAAAGTCTAATCACAATAAAATTTAACAAAATTTAAGTCATAATACGTCATAAATATTTTTTTTTGCAACGATTATATTAATGATCTAATAATGAATTTTCTACTAAATAGATTTCACTCTAAGAGTAAAAAGTTTATGATAGAACCAACTACATACGCTTATTAGTTTAGCAGAAACCCCGCTATCTCATATTAAGAGTCTATACTATAATAGACGACTTTACTTTTGTTCTGAATTTTTAACTTGGAATATTAAATTGTCAATTTTTCTTGGAGTTTTAAAAGTTAATAAAAAATTAATATATTCATCGTTGAACGTATGTAAATTTTTGATTACACATTTTATAAGTATAAGGACATGGATATTTATGTCCTTTTTTTATTTCATCATATTTATATACGTTACTTAATCCGTAATGTACTTCCTTCGTGATTTTATAATCTTATGCTGGTTCTGTAATTTCTCGTTGATATATCACGATTCACTGATCTGAAGTGTGAAAAGTTAGACCCTCTTCGAACACAAAGCGAGAAGGGGTGTTCGGGAGCAAACACAACGCATAACGCTGATAATGCGCGACTGTTCGCGCCCCGATGCTTTATCTGAGATTTCCACATTTGCAATAGCGGACTACCATAAAGAAGCGTGTTTGCACAAGGGCGCAAATGCGGCAGGAGAGGTCGCGGGATTGCGGACTTAAATCCGAAGGGGTACTGCGCGTGTACTTTTTCCTTTTAACGTTACGCTCGACTTGGCTCTCAGGGGAGTTCCAGTCGCGAGATAACATTTCTCTCGGCGATCGTGCCTCCACACGGATGTCGCGAGCGGAGTCCCGTCATTAATTCGATACCTCGCACGCGAAATACGTCCAGCCGAAAAGATGAAACTATTTCTCATGTGACGAAATGTCGATTTTATCGACGTTCGAAATATTGCCGGAACAATTTCAGTCGGTCTATATTCCTCGGTTCAATCGCGTGAAATACATCAGTTTGCGAAGCTTCGAAAAATCTGGACTTGGTATATTTATACAGAAAAGGTTTGCTGATAAAATAAAGTTACACTATTAAAATAATCCTTTTTCTAAAATCCATACGTCGTATAAAAATTCAAAAGTCTAAATGTTTAAAATTTTTTCCAATTCAAAATTTATTTTCTAATCACTACTGCAAGTTATGATGAATATTTTTTTCATTCAGTCTACCGTCTTAAGAACACATTAGGTGTTTGCAAAAATAATTTAAGTTGGAAAATATAATACTTCTTATTAAATATAGATATATATATATATATATACACACTAAGTATTATTATTAAATACATTTTCTATATAAAAATAAATGTTACATACGCAATAAAACAATTTAATAAGATCAACATTTGCATTCAACAATATAATTTTTAGTTTAAGTAAAAATTTTTTTATATCATTTAAATTATTTTTTTAAAAACATACATATACTTCTTATTGAAATAATTTTTTATGTAGATTCTAAATCGCTACTAATTTTTTTGTTTTAATTTATTGTACTTTCAAATACAAGATAGAAAAATCTAAAATAAAAAAAATATTTTTATAATATGTTTCTTTTAAAAAAGAATACGTACTCGTATAATACATCCTTAAAATAGTAAGAGCAGCTTCTTCGAAGTTTCTGAGAGTTGAAAATGTAACAATGACAAACGCGAAGGTGAGAATACGCTTGTAATCTTAAATTAGAACAGTAATTTGCTTTCTTACGACTAGGCGGTTAAGAGACCGGCAGAATTCTTGGCCAAGCAACCGTTGAAAATGTACGATGATCCATTTCCTAGCGCATCGACTCTCCGACAGATTGCAATTGCATCTTCCTGGTGCGCACGACGACGACGAGGGCAACGGCAACGTGTTAGAGACTTTGGATTGGCACGAGTCCAAGCGCATGGATTATTAGATTCGCCCCCGGCTACACATCAATCGATGCTTTTCAATATTGCGACTCACCGTTTTATCTCCCTTCTTTTATGCTTCGTTCGAGTAACCCGTTATTTTTCTCAACGGCACATTCTTCTCTCGTCGCTTTGAAGTCGTTAATCTTTCACCAATTCTTCGCGGCGAATAATCTGGCGGTGTCATCGTCGTAAAGAATCTTACGTTTTCGTAGCATTTTTTATTCATTCGCTTTAAAGATTATTAAATCACTATTCTTTCAACAAGTGTAGATATGCATACATACACATACATGTTCCATATCCGAGTAGATATCATATTGTAGCTATTGATCACATTTATACGTTCGGATAAGTAGACATTTAAAATTGTATTCAAGGATGTTTAAAGTTTAATGCTCAGTAATATTGTAGATGAATCTCTAAGGATTAGAGAGTTTAATGGTCGTTGAAATAAATTTCGGACGTATCTAAATTTTTTACGCGAGCCAAGCGCATATAGCCGTAACGCAATCTAATCTCTACAACGGTCGATTAACTCCAAATGGTTAATCTCCAATTGTGTATCATCTCTACGATGGCGTTCAATTTCGGCTAACGTCGTGGAATGGGAAGTGAAAGTTGCGCTTGTTTTCGCCGCGTCGAAAAGCTCACGAAGTATGAGCGTAAATATTCGCCTGCGTCGGTGCAAAAAAACAGAGATAATGGATTTTCAATTTTAGTACTTCCGTTCGAACGCGGAGCAAGGGAGAAGAATGCCGTTACTGACGCATAGAAAAAAGTTGCATCCACCAATGCAATCTCACCCACGAGGAATAGTATCTCTCGTTTGGACTTTCATCTTTCTCTCAATAACCCATATGTTCATTTCCTTCCCCTCTTATCCCGAGCTGCAGTGAAAAAAGACTCTAGACTCTAAATTTGCTCGCGTCCGATGTTTCCGAAGGATACAAAACTATAAAAGAATAAATAGAAAAAGATAAAATACTTTTACATTAATTAAGCAGACCAGCAAAGTAATATACGAGCCATTAACAATTAAAATTTTCATATAGATTTAATTAAAAACTCAGCTCAGATATTAAAAACTGAAAGTTCATATATTGAAAAATAAGATATTTTCTCAAAAAAGTAGAGTGAAATAAAATACAAAGTATGAAACTGAAGTGCATTAATTAACTGAAAATAAAGAGAGTTAGGTCGGCAAGAGAATAGGCTGGATAAGATCGTATTAGAATATCTTATATCTCGGTAAAGATGAGAAACATGTTATTTAATTTATCAAGTAAAATACATTATCTCCCTTCGGGAACTTGCATAATTTATAGTCCTACATTCACGCGTGAAATGTTTGGCTGTACGCAAACAGGGAGTTTGCATCATGCAAACGTTTCCTCGGGTAAACAGCCGCTTTACACCATGCGGAAATTGCTAACACCATTATTCATAGCAAATTGATGTAAAATGCAACTGCAGCGGAGCGTCATTTCTCGTTTAACTTTGAAAGCACGCTGAAACTTCATGAAACTATGTATTATTACCATGGCAATTAATAGAGATTCAATTGTAACATTACTGAAAGTACAATAAGAATACATAAAACATCCAATTTTTACTTCAAAAATAAATAATACACGAAAAATCAAATAATATTAAGTACTTGCTCTTTTATGTTTATGATAACTTTTGATGTTAAACGATTCTCTAATTACGCTTCAGTTTAAACGTTGACACAAAGAGAAAATTGATTCCGAAATTTGGAAAAAAAAACTTCGTTGAAAAATACCGGCGGATCTTTTAAACGTTCGCGGATCCATCTCTGTCCACAAATTTTGTTCCGCGTCGTAAACACGCACCGACGTATTCTATGGATAGTCACGACAACTTCTGCCTTCTCGTAAACGTTTCTCCCTCCTTTCTCCCTCTACCTGAAAACTTTCTGAAAGCTGTACTGGAGTTCGGCGTTGGAAATCAAGCGACGTCGGTATTTCATCCCGCATCAACGCGATGCAGCGTAGTGCACGTTTCGTTCCGCAAATGATCACTGGTACACACGAGTGTGTGCATAAGTGAAGAGAGAGAGAGAGAGAGAGAGAGAGAGAGAGAGAGAGAAAGGGAACAGGAGAAGTAGGGAGATAGTAACTATGGGCCTGGATTACACATTGGGAGTTTAGGTGAACCGCATTGTGTGCAACCATTTCTGTATACACGTAAATAACGTAGAGCAGACCCGCAAAAGTGGTCTCAGAAATGACAATGATAGCAAATCTTGAAGTCATGAAATAAGCAGGACCTATATTTCAATAAAAATCGAAAATGAAGTAGTATAAATTTCAATTATACTATATTTTCCTTTATACTAAAATTTTTAAACGATACCTACTATTTATTTTTCGTACGTAATTATTACAGGAATTTAGAGATTCCTTCTATCATTTTTTTCAGTGCTTGAGAAAATTATCGTATTAACATTTTTATCGAGATCGTAAATAAATTACAAATACGTTTCTATTTACTCAAATTAAGTAAATAATAATTGAAAAATTGCTCTTTTATTTACTAATTCTATCAATAATAATTTTGAAATTTTATTGAGATTTCAGAGAGAAACACATTCCAGTGTGTACAATTAGTGATAATAAATGATTTATAATGACTTTTTATTTTAAATAAGATTAAAGAACTGAAACCTCGCGTAAGTATAGAATGGCGTTAAAGTTTAAACAGTAACTTTCTCGTGTTAAAATTTTGACTTGTATCTCATCACTCTTTGTTTGCAATCGCTGTTAGAAATTCCGTCAAAACTCCTTCTCTGAGATTTATCATTATTTTATCGACTGACTTCACTGGTGACTGAAATAAATCGGGGGTTGTTACTTCGTGACTGTTATTAGAGGGTCTTTATGCGACGAAGCGTCTTCCACATCGAAGTTGTCTCCTGCGGCGGGATTCTACGGAAGGATCTTGCCCGCAACTTACTAATTGAAAGCTCCCGCTCGTAGAGACAGCGACGGATAGAAGGAAAGAGAGAGAGAGAGAGAGAAAAGGAAGCTTCTCTCCAGGCCAGTAATTGTCTTCCAGGTGGCAAAGAAAGCCTTCCTTCTCTCAACTCCTCTCGATTCACGTTCTCCTTTTTTCCGGTTCTTTGCCAGCAAAGAGATCTCTCGTTGTACAGAACGAAAGACGAGTGTAAACTCTTCTCCTGAATCTTTTCACGGATTCTTTGACCGAATTGTCTTGATTTGCGCGCGCGAAACAATCGACTGGCACCGGTAAAACCACTGCGTTTACACGACAGTAGAATCAGCGAATCCTGGAACGATGGTGAATTCAAAGGGCCGAATGGCCGCATCTCTACGAATGTAATTTCGCGATTATTTCGTCGAGAAGCGAACAAATACGCGTGAGAAAGGAGAGATTCTTTTCAGTTTTCAATAGGTAACTTCTCTTCGCATTGTGGTATTCCAATTTCTTCTATAATTTTTTGAACTTATAAAGAGTTGTCTTTTTATATTTCTTCATGTAAAATCGATCTCAATCAGTGAGCTCTACTGGGAGGAATGAATCATTACAAGGGAGTGTCTCCCCCGTTCTTAAGAGATAAATAATAATACTCTAATCATTGATGCAAAGATTGTTCTGTTCTCTTTATCGAAAATTTGTTCTGGTTGATTAATATTATTTTACTATCATAAAGTAGGAAAAAAAAGTCAAAAAGATAAGTATTTAATATATCTTCCTTTTCTTCATCGAACCACAGAGAGAGTTTTCTATTGTTTAGTATAAGGAAGGTGCGCTCCTACATAAAACTCCTATATAAAACTCATTGATTTTGATACCTATTTCTGTTAAAAGCTGCAATTCAGGTATGTGTAGGATATCACGAAAATTAATCAAAACTAAGTCTTTGTCGATTGATCTGTTTGAAATTCCCAAGCTCCGAAGCTTTTTATTCTCGATTTCACTGCAGTCGTGGCGGAAGATTGAAAAGGCAAGAAGCAGAAGAAGAAGCAGAAGAAGTCGTCACTCGTGGAACCACGCGATCTATCTTGAAGGGAATCCAGCCGACTTTTCATTGATCCTTTGACGCCGACATGGTGGGGTGCAAGTTTACTTCTCGCATGGGTGACGTTACTTGAAAAATCCACCGCAAAACTTTTTCTCCCTCATGGAAGGGGAGGTGGAGGAGGACGTACTTAAAGTGCCGTTAGGTGCCGTGAAAACGGCGCCGAAGTGAGCTTCCGTAAAATCCTTGGTGAAAGGAAGGGCCCGCGTGCGTATTCATGCGTTCGTTCGATCGTGAATAAAAATAGCATTGTAACAGCTGAACTGTAAAAACTGATTGGAACGTATTTTAAACAATTTTTGCAATCTCCTCCAATATTAGATCCTCCAATATTAGCTCCACCGTTCCTTGTTGACTTTGAATTTCGGTTGTTAATTAAACAGATAACTTATGTTAGTTGATTTATGACAAGTTACTTTAACAATGTAACTTCTACGCGGAACGATACGATATAACGACACCCGATGAAATTCAAGTGAATGTCGAATGTAGAATTAATCCAATTGTTTTGACATATCTTTTCTCTTCTTTCCCGTTACGCGGCACGAGGGAGCTAATTTCAATTTCAAATTTGGTTGAACTGACAGTAAAATAGTCTTTACCTCCGAATAGTGTTGAAGGATAAAGTTTTCATTTTCGGAGTAATCGAAATTGCTAAAATGATTTTTAGTTTAAAATGATGTAAGGAGGTTACAGGGACAACGTTTACAGTGCATCGATCTATTATTTATGGCATGCCATATTTCGAATCAAGATGCAAGCTTCGAAATTTCCGTGATATTGCAAACATTAGAGCATTTGAAAAGATATTCGCGTGCCACCGAGGTGACCATTTGCGGATCTAAAGCGCATTACCGAGTTAAAGGGGGTGGACGGATTTATATGCCTGTC
This sequence comes from Cyphomyrmex costatus, assembly GCF_001594065.2. NCBI lineage: Eukaryota > Metazoa > Arthropoda > Insecta > Hymenoptera > Formicidae > Cyphomyrmex > Cyphomyrmex costatus. The sequence continues at coordinate 830,606 of NW_017280071.1, forward strand.
TATAAGTACACCCGACTGTGTGTGCTCTATTTCGGATGCACTATTTCTCAACGACATGCCCAACATCTCCTCTCTCGTGTTGATGAATGAGCGAGAACGTGCGCGCATTGCTACAAACTATTACGAGATGGCGAGCAAATCCTTGTAGAAACTAGCAAGCGGAAATGGGGCTGCGGAGGTGGGTTAATACAGTCCTTTAAATGAAAACATCTCGTTCCTCGCGCTGCGCTCATGCATACATTCGAGAATGGGATTTCTAGAGACTGGCGTGCAAAAAAGAAGGAAAGAAGAGAAATTTCGGTTATCATTATACGAGATTAGGAGATCTTTTTAGTATCTTTAGTACAAAGAAACACATTCTGCTACCGATTGATATAACTGATAGATTTACAGACTCACATTTTACATTTCTGTTTTTATACATATAATGGTCGATTGTGCAATATAAATCTTGTTAGTTTTAATTAATCAGTTAAAATAATCATTTAGTTAAAGCAGATTTTGGTGCTTATAATATTTAATATTTATAATTTAGTAATATATTTAATAATATTTTTATTAAATATATTTATGCAAATTTTTGTAAATATATTTTTATAATCTGTAAATCAATTTAGTTTATTAGATTTAAAACGTAATCGCAAACTGAAACTGAAATATTAATTGGATTGATCGTTAATTTAATAATAGATAATGCTAATAAGCATGATGATGATAATTAGTCTTAATTGATATATATTAATTTTTTCTACGGCAAATGAAATATCTCGATTATATTATTCATTAAAATAATCGCTTTCAGTCTATTAACGTTTTCCAAAATAATTTTTTAGAGGAGTTTCTGTTGGTTCGCAATATATTCACAATGCTAAACAATAGACTGATATTTTGCATACAAAGCGAAACTTGACTGATCAAAAACCAGTCTATTCAGACTTATGAGTTGCCCTAGATTTTTTAGGTCTACTAGAATCTATTGAGAGAGACGAAGGAAGCACGGAGGTGGAAGAACGACGGCAAACTTGGCTTAAAAACTTGGCGGAAAGTACGGATGGAGGTGGAGGCAAGCGGAAGCGGAGATGGAGTGCAATGACAAAAGTGCAGTCATCGTTTCCAAAGAGTACAAGTCGTGCTCGCTTTAGGAACTTGCTCGATCTTCCTACGCTTGTCTTGTAATTTCGCGAGGATAATGCTCTCAGAAAATAGTAGACACGAGAAAGTTGGCGAAAATCGTGCCGCTCGAAAGAGCCGATATCATAAAATAGAGAGAACGGAAAAAGACGCAATTTGCAAGATCAATAAGAAGTATCGCCTCTAAAGAGGAGAGTCAAACTTTAAGTACTGCAGTAAGCGTATCAAAGTCCCTTATTATTCGGATATTCTCCATTATTCCGCTTAAAATCGTTCGAAACAGATCGAACGCATTTGAACAGCGTTTCATATAACACATTGCGTAAAACTTTTTATCTCTCTCTATAGGAAATAATAAGATTTATATTTCTAACATTTTACCGAAATTTTATTAAACTGTAATAAAATCGCAAATGAACGATTTTTAAAATAGATTAAAAGTATTTGAAGAGAGAATAATTTCGTACATGTAACATGATATTTTTTAATAAAGGAGAAGAAACCATTTATATTCGCAAATGCATACTTTTCTATTTCATTAATTTTTCGGGCTAGTTTCGATTTTGACGAAATTGCCGATGACGAAGAGGAATTTCAAGAAAGGCTCCTCAGAAAGTATGAGACTCTCTTTATGTTTGAAGGAGAAAATCCCCGGAAAATTCCAGAGAACGGGTTGAAAGACGCTCGCAAATGTTGCACTCTTTTGTGCGTTTTAACGACGAGCCACGTATAGACGACATTCTCGCCTAATTGATCCCGTTTATCGAGCCGTCGTGGCGAATGAATTCTTTGAGAGGGAATTCCACGGGGGCTTCAAATCTCAAGGCATCGCGTCGCATCACGCCGTATCCAAGCCATCGATCGTGCACTGATGAAAAAGTTTCGACGGGATTAAAGTCCGCTTACATGGTACAGTAAAATTCCGTCGAACTGGCGAAGCGCGAGCTTTGTAAACTGGATTTTGGAACTGATGAAAAAGTCTGATTTACCTATCGAGTAAAATCGTTAGCATATACGAGTCACGCGTGAAATAGAATTTTTTTTGTTAAAACAATCGTTTAACTTTTGTCTGTTAATAGAATGGCAATCTAATTGATTGAATATTTTTAAGACGACGCAATGCGACGTTTCCTAATCTATCCATATCTACAACATAACACTGAGAACAATATTTGGTTAAATTAATTAAATTTCGGATCAAAATGGGAAGTTTTTGGTTAAATCTACTAGAATTCTAGTTAAAATAATCAGAATTCTGATTGATAATCACAATCTTTTGGTTTGTCTATTTTTAACTAGACTTTTTTCTTAGTGCAAGTTTTGACAAGCCGTTAGCTTATTTTTCTTTTCTATAGAAATTTTTATACATAATTTTTTTATTATTAGACAGATTTTTTCGCACAAACTGACGTGTCAGTTCGAAGCAGTGATACAATTTATATATAACAAATAATGATGTCATTTTCATGTATTTTTCTTGCAGCATGCTATCCTTTTTGCTATATAAATATATTTATCGGTATATGAAATGAGAAATTTAACGTGATATTTTCCAATATTTTTTTATATCGATGAGTTCTTTCGAGTTTAAAAGAAAATTTGGTATTGAACCTTAAGTCACTACTGTAAATTAAACATCAGTCGTGTGTTAACGCTAAACTAATGCAATTTGCATTTTGATAAATACAGAGAGAGAGAGAGTGCATGCAGAATTCAACTCAATTTTCCTCGTCTCCACCGATCTTGTTCGGCGCGGTTAAACCGGAAGCTCTTAATTAACGCCCCTTTCACGAGGCATTAAACGTATCTTTCGCTTTGAGAGCGTCACACAGCAGCGTCGATTCGATACTTCGAGTCTGCCAGGTAGAGAGCTCGATGTTTCGCGCTCAAAGAGTGCGCTACACTGATAAGATGATTCAAAGCCAATCTCTTTCGCATGAAATGACGGCGTCGATTGCTACAGCACGATATGCCCGCAGCCCCTGCCTAATTAGAGTTTCGTTTGCTCGCAAAACGTCGCGAATCAGCCTTCCCCTAATTAGAAAGGTACAATCTATCCCATTGCTGTCAGCCTCGTTTTGTTGATCTCATTCTCGAATGCGGGTGCGATTACGTCACGAAACAGCAAAATCGACGAAATATTCGTGATAAGATAGCAATTCAGTGGATTATATGGGACATTAATGGATTATTAACTGTCCCTCGTATGATCTTTGCTAATGAAAATGGGAATATTCCGTATGCAATAAAATAGTTTGATAATACAATTTAATTCCAGATTATGATGCATTCAGAACGACTTAAAGCTTAATATTGACGGAATTAATAATATATTGTGTAAGTTTAAAATAAATGATACGAGTATATAAAGAACGAATAAATTTGTGAATTTGTATAAAATTTGTAAAAAATTGTAATTTTAATTTTTTATCTAACGTAATTTCTATGTAACGTATAATATAACATTACAATGTAATATAACACGTAAGAATTACGAAAATGAATATACATATATATATATATATGTGTGTGTATTATGTCAGTATTTTGCATTAGATTTACACAGAAAGGAAAATACAGATTTAAAGAATGAATATAAAAATTGGATGTTTCAATTTTTACAGTATTTATATTTTTATTCGAGTCTTTTTAGAGAAGCGAGTAGATTACGGAATTATACGAGCAGCGTATATGAGTATTCGGTTCAATGTAATGCAGTGAATGTTCGGTAATGCACCCATTAATTGGGTTAGCTTTGGAAGGCTAGGTCACAGCCGCTAGGTTCGCGTATATGGAATGCGAACACTTCTGGTTTAACAGCCGCGTATCCGCATTATCGGCCCATCTAGGGCGAAAATCGAATTCGTGCCTCGTATTAGCCGGTCGACGAAGACTGACAACATGAGGAGAACATTGATCGCCGATTTACGTTCTAATACTGTCAGTCGCCTTACGCAAGCACAACGTTTTTTGAATTTTATGTGCATATTTAGATCTTAAAAAATTGATTGAATTAACTTAAAATACTATACCATATATAATAATAATATAACTATACTGAATGAAACATAATTGATCTATTTCAATTAAGATAACCAGACAAAATTGATCGGCGCGTATATATACATATACTGAATATGATAACTAGGCACATTTGGTTCACCAGAAATTATGTCCAGCTCTACCAATACTCTTTTAACTATTCATTCTACGTTAATGAAACCCTTTTTTTCTTTTGTAACGATGATATTATAATAATTAGGTATATATATATATATATTTGGATATTATTATAATATACGCACTAATCAAAATCTGAACGAAACCTGTGTTCTGATTGCGTACCGTACCAAAATATTTGATTGTAATAATCAGAAATTCTGTTTACTTCTATCAAAATTTGCTCAACATAGTTTGTTAATCCAATCAAGATTGTTTTTTTTTTCATGCACGTTTTGAAATTTAAAATTATGCACTGTATGTAGTTTAGAGATATTATTCTGATTTTGTGTGTGTGTGTGTGTGTGTGTGAATTAATAAATTTAAACGTCTTATGTAAAATATTCATACCTTCTATATATTTTCATACGTTTTATATATTTATATTTTTATACATATTTGCGTTTTTCAATAAATGAAAAGATAGTTTTTAATTGTTTATACTGTTATTATTATTCAAAGGAAGCAAGAGATTAATGAAAAACATCCTGAGTGCGCAATGCGACAAACTGCAAATGATATTTTATTAATTCATCACTGCACCGTTTATTGACCGTTTTCGCAGCAAAGATTAAAAAGTTTACAATTCATTTAACCGCGAAGAGATGCTGAGAGTTCTGGGTTAAACAGACTCGGTTTACCGCGTCTATTTGCTTTAAGCAACCACGAATGAATATTTAAACGTCGAAGCCTCGTGATTTCTAATATGAATCTTTATCTTTTTCACGTTTGCGGCTTCTTGCGGCCGTTATCTCGGCCCCAGTGTATCCCGAACTTTCTGTCTCTCTCGCTTCCTCTTTTTCTCTCTCTCTCTCTCTCTCTTTTCTTCTCACTCGCGCGTCACGAGATCAAATATTAAAATCTCGGCGGTAAGAAGCATCCTGGTTTTACCGCCGCGAGGGGTTGCAGCGTCCGCTCCCGTTGCAACATTCATGAAGGGGAATACCTCTCAAAAAGTCAACGACGTCGATCCCTGCGCTCGTTCCGTTCCCGCCGCAATGCGCCCACTTTTTACATATAATTTTTATTGCCCTTCGCTATACATCTCACGAGCGAGATAAATGCGCGTAAAACGGTTATCCTTGATAATTTTATGCTGTACAAACTAACGCTGCATCTTTGTGCCGGATAACTCTCTTAATAGATGTTTTACGTAAATAAAATAAAAGCTAGAAATGCATGTGCTGAGAACGGTACGTAAGTATTACAAATATTTATCATATCTTTCACGAATACGATACGCGAGCGAATTTTATCACGATTATCTTTTTACTCGAGTTTATATCGTCCACTTGAAAGCCTTCCCGCAGCGAGTATCGGTGGGGATTCTGGATTTCTTCATCGCTGACAGAAACGGAAGAAGCTACGATCTGACTCGAATTTTCGCCGAGCCACTTTTGCATCGTTATAGCCTGCATCGCTGCCTTATATTTACCGTGCTACGCTCAGACGGCGAGAACGTAGAAACAGAGGAGAAGCGAGCACGAGGGCAGAAGGCGGTTTAGTAGACAGGCAGACATAATCCCCTGTCACGCCGCAGATAATCTCGCTCGTTTCCTCTCATCCCTTTCCATTTCTTCGACTCCCTTCTTCGTTCGCTGTCGTGCGCCGCGTGTATACTGTTCTTCACAAAGTATGCACGCACGCATACCTAAGTACGTGTACGCAAGCGATGCATATTCATAAGATTTTTCAACGATACGGTTTAAGGTCGGCTTGGACGGTGTACTCACATTGTATGACTCTTGTTTACATTGTTTAATGCTAATGCTGTGACGCTAAATGATGTTCAGTGAAAATTTACTCTCAAGTAATAACTGCTACCGTATAAAACGTTCTCGTTCTGGAGAATAATAATTAGTCTTGTTTTTTTTTAAAGCTCATTATATACAAAGTCAAACTTAACTAATAATATGTTAATATAACAGCTAATAGCCTGTAATATGGTTTATTTGATGTTTTGAAATTCTTTGGAGTGGAATCTCACTTTAAAGAATAAAAGTTCTGCCAGAAAAAATGACAAAATTTTCGATATTTAAGGATATTTTATTTTTTAGAGAGTGAGATTTTACACTAAAAAATTTAGAAAATTTTAATAAATATTTGTTTATATAGTACCAATCGGACATTTGCTTACAGTAAATAAATATTTGCTTAATTAAAAAAGATACTTGAATTTAAGTTATTAGAATTTTTAGAATTATCTATTAAATATAAATTTATTTCTCATAAATTTTCCTCAGTATAATCAGAAAATTAGAGAGTAGATAGTTATATGAATAGTTAACATCTCTATATACTTATTTTAATATTGAAAACGTTTCATATTTTTAATTAATTTTCGGAAATGTTTTTTATTTTTAATTTGACTACCAGTTTTTTTCAACAATGAACTTAGCAAAAATCATAAAGATCATGTATGGGTAGTTACCCTAATCAGAATAATCATATACGAAAAAACGAAAAAATGGAAAACTAAAGGTAAAACATTGATTTAATGCAATAAACAAATACAGACATTTACAAATTACAAATGCATTGAAATGTTACTATAAAAACGTGCAAAAATTTCAAGCGTTAGTGTCCTATCTGAGTAACGGATGTTTGTAACAGCGCATGCATGATAGACACATATTGACATTTATGATACGATAGACTGCGTAACATTAAAATAAAAAAATACTCGTATCACATGGCAAGTCACGTATGAGTTGTTCATACGTGATGACGTTTGAAAATCATCCCGTCTCTAAATAGGTCTTTGAAATGTGACGTGTAGCACCCGCCACGTGTCATTCATGACTCCCACATGAGCACTTATCATAATAATACGCCGAGTTGCGTAGCTCACCATGTCGAGATATTATAATAACTAGCGTTCAAGAGCATTCCGCGCATTATGCGGCAATAAATCTTTTCGCCTCTCCTTTCGCACGTGGCGTCAACAGCGACTGTATCTCTTTCTCTCTTTTCCTCCTCTTTGTCTCCTTCCTCTCGTTTCTTTCTTCTTTTTCTGATTGGTTGATTTATCAATTACCAACGGGAAGTAGATAGTCAAAGAGAATTTATATTTCTCTGATTTAATTTTAAACTTAATTTATACAAAGTAATTTCAAAGCAATTAATATAAAGTAATTTCATTTTAATGGCAATAATTTTAACTTTAAAAGTACGCTGTAATTATATATACTTTCAAATTATTGTCATTGTCTCATTAATTTTTCGAGCTAAAACGTATTTCTATAAATTTCTTTTGATTCAGTAAAATTATTGCCATTTAATTTCAATTATATGGATCCCTCTCTGTACTTCCTCTTTTATATAACTTAATATATTTTATTTTATTTTTCAATTATCTTCAGAAATCTTTTATAGATATTTAAATAAAATTTTAGTAACATATATGTTTATTTAATATAATTCTTAAATTTTTCGAGTATTTTATGTTCTATCATCTTTAATTATCATACATACATCTTATTGCACTCTGCTTTATTTTTGCCTAAAATCTCTAACAGTATTTTGTACGTTTATCTCTTTGTCCCTCTTATTTTATTTCTCTCTTTTTTATACGAGCATTGCGCGAATTCTAATTACATTTTTCTTTTTTAGTGTAGATTAACGTCCAAACTGTTTGCTTTTTTATTTTGTGTAGTTAAGGGATTACCAAATCCCACGGTAAATATATGCATTCTCTCATTCTCTTTCTCTCTCCTCTCCCTCTTCTGCCTCCTGCTCTCTTTCTCTTTACGATCTACGGATGTCCCTCGTCACTTCGGACACGCGACTCACCACGATTGCTTTAACGGGCTCGTTAAGCCGCCGACTATCGGCTTTACGATCCGTCCACATGCCTTCCGGCTTCCAGCATCGTTCATACACCTAATCCCAGTCACAGAAAATCTTTACAACCGTGTACCTGCTGCAGGTGGAAACTTGATCCGATATTAACGTCCCATTTCGAGGTAGTTCTAGATTATAAGTCTACAATCGCTTTTAACAGCGATGAAAGAAAATGGAGATTAGTTTAAAACGTCGGATTACGATTATAGAAGGAAGTGTGGATGGATGACTAACGCGATTGTAATAACAAATGTATGTAATTAATGATACAGATTTTCGAAAACTTTATAAAGTGACGCAAGAAATCTGAACGCAGAAATATATCGCTTCGTACAAGATTTTGTATACACTAATTATTTTTGCAGCTGTCATTTCTGCATAGATGAAATTTTTTGATAAATTGAATTCCCGAGGTTTATTACGCGATTCTCGAATTCGTACGAATCGCCAAGTGAAACTCCTTCTTTTTTCCTCCTGTGCGTTTCGTGAATTTGCAGCGCGAGAAGTTACGTTTTCCACGAGGCCGTTGCAGCATCGATCGGGGGCTTTTCATTCGACCGCGCGTATCGAGTACATTTATACGTTATAAAGCGGGTAATATCGTTTCGCAATATGAGCGACGGCGAGCGTGGTAGAAAAATACGCGCGCGTGTGGACGCGCTATTATTCCAGGGGAGGCAACGAAGCCTGTTAAAAACTCGCCGCTCACATAACTCCGCCCCTTTGCGCTCCGACAAAGTTAACAATTTTAATGGAATATTAAAGAAATTAACGTAAAATGGGCTTTTCATACGCGGGAATAGGTGATTCATTAGCTACGCGCGCAACGCGGTACTATAACGTACACTATATCGCGAATGAGGTGATTTTAGCTCGTATTCCGAGCGCGAAAAATGTAGATACATCGAGAGGCAAGATTGCATTTCTTTCAAAACCCCAGGAACATTTTACTTCGGCCATGTTAGCATAGCTGTTGAATTTCAATAAATTTAGTAGAAATTCTATTGACGTTTTACGAATCTTTTATTTTTTACATTAAATTTTTCCTTAGTTATAATCTTTTTTCTTTTTTGAGAAATTGTGTTTCTTTTTCGACAAATTTAAATAAATTGAACTGTCAGAAACAGTTTTGATTTTATTTAGAAGGTTTACTCCTTAAGAAAAAAATTTATTTTTAAATAAAATGTTCTCCTGAATTACTCAATAATGTTGGAATAATAAGTATGCATGTATACTAATACTTACAGTGATTGTGTTAGTAATCACTTTATTTTTTTTCTAAATGATCATTTATATAGGATATTTTTACATTTTGATTAAAAATGCATACTGTTTAAAAATCACTCTTGTTATAACAATATATTGACTGTTTTTTGATTTATGAATATTTAAGAATATTATGAATATGGATTTACATAATTTTTTGAAAAAAGTAAAGTAAAAACTAAACAAACGTTGTAAACGAATAAGCGAATTAAGTATAGGTTATTATGACGGGTTTTTATGTAATTGCATATTTAAACTACATATTTGTAAACAACATTATTAAAGAAGAAAGTGGAAAGTAGTTTAGAAAAAAGGAATTACATAAAACATTATTTATTTTATAATTCACACTATGTATGTTTCTGCTGGAGTATAAAAACGTCTTATGCCCATTTCCACCAATCTCGGTTCAATTCGCTTTTCATCTTTTTCTAATTCTAAAAATTAGAAAAAGATTAACAGTAAGTTAAACCGAGATTAAAGTTAATCTGCATTGGTGGAAACAGGCACTATGCGATCATTCCCAGATTAATCAATATTTGTGTACAAAATATTTCGGTATAATACTTATTATTTATAATTTTATTTTTAATTATATGGGGATTCATTCTCCTAAAGTTTTTTTGGCATCTTGTTCTCATTCATAAGGCCGATTAACTGTTAATCGTAATTGGTCAATTCTATACTAAACAGCAAATGCGATTGCTCAGTTAACGACCGATTAAGTAATTGGCGTTGGTGTGAAACCGGACTATAAATATAAAACGATATTAGTCTTGTAGGAAATTTTCCAGACTAGACGAGGTACTTCGCTCACCGGTCGACATGCGTTAATCACACGTGACGTCTGGTGATAGTCGAGAGAGGATGACAGTCACGGACTCTCGCTGCCTTGTTAACGTCTTTCAGTGCACTTGTAAAACGAGGCGAGACGTGTCGTCCAGCTCGCGAGACCACGTTAACGCAGCCGGACAAGAATATTCGCTCGAGCTTCTGCGGAACGCTGGCGTACTCTCGGACGTGCGACATCCAGTTGGACGAGGCATTAGCGCTCTCGTGGCCGGCTACGTCCACGGAATGCGAGAGTGCACTCTAGTCCCTGACCGCAGGGTGCTAGACAGTGGTGCAATTATACGGCATACCATAGCCGCCACTTTTGTCCTTTTGTCCACGGTGGTATCGCTTGACCGGTTTAAAATAGAGAATATCAAATATAAACAGCTTCCGTATACAATAAACGACCGAAAACGTAGACATTTACTGTTAGATATGAAAGGAGCAACGACAAAGTTAAATAACATTTTGTTATTTTTCATTTCCATATACGTCAAAATGTAAATTAATCTATTTCTGTGTTATAATTATATGGTTATGTTTTAAAGTAAATATCGTCCATATCAATGTATGCATTTAGTAAATAATATACTAAATTCGGATCGTGTCATACATTTTTTTCTTAAATTGTTTAACTTTATTGTTTTAGTCAAATTAACGACATATTGGATAGGAATAGTGGCGACCTATAGAGATGATTGAAAAAAAAATGACTCGAACTGCGTATATAGTTTGACATTATAAATTTAAGTATTGATAAACGCGCGAAGATGCGAAGATTGAAGTATGTATAATTTTAATTTTTGATTAATTAAATAACTCTCTAGAATTATATAGTTGATATTAATTTTCGATAAAGTTAAAAACGAGAATTTTTAATTCAGTTCGATAGTTGAAGTATCTTTGAAGAGTTCAGACTGAGCATCTATTTACACCAAAATATCTCGATATTCAGCGAGATATATGTAGAAGTCCCGTGAGGTTTCCGTTTTCCTATGAAAAATCGCGTATTACTCAAAGTTTTTGGAAGCAGAAAGGCGGCCTATAAAGGATCGAGCCCGCAGAGTCGTTTCAATTCCCCGAAAGATGGAAAAGCAAGGCAAGATTCCATTGGGAGAGTCGGCGTATACCTTCCCTCACCTGCTTACCAACCTCTCTATTTCCCATTCTTTTCTCAGATTCGGGAGGAGAACTCGTGTTCACCCAGCGTCGAAGCGAAACTGGAAAGCGACTCGATGTCTTCCCGGCAACACGGCGGAATTCGCGAAAGGGCGGAGGAACGCAATTCCCTTAGGAATCCGTCGTGCGTATACATTTTCACGGAAGCGGCGGAAATATTACGCGGCAACAAATAAGAATATGTATCGCGTCTTTGGCGAGAGGAGTGCCTATACACCCGCCCTCAGGTGCAGTATACGCGCGCGACATTTTCCTCTCTGTTTCCGAGCGGGAGACAACGAGCAGAGTAGTTCGCGAAAATTCGGAAATTTGAGTGAAGCTCTCGTCGCGATCGCAAAAGAGAGTCCGCCAATTTTTCTCCGCTCGACTCATAATTCGGCGAATTCGAAAGGTGTGCCATAAATGCTCTGTGATTCATATGCCTTTCTGATATACTATATTCTGATATTCTGGAAATTTTACCGAAGCCGTTTTGTATTTTTTGCTAACTTTTCGCATCTCATTTCTTGATGTTCTCACGTGATTTCAAATTTTCTTTTCTGAACTATTCTAGTTATGAATCTTTTAATCTCATATTTATATGTAAATATGAAAGAATGATTTTTGCTTCTTTATTGATTTATTACCCATTTTTTCATTGATTTGTTCGTTATAAGCGGGGTATAGTTTAACTAATTATTGTAAATAAAGTTAATACTTTTGAGACTTCCACGGATCTTTACTTCAAAGATGCCAGAGTTTCTTGGTTATCGCCATATCGTGATTCATTGCTCATTATAAATACAGTTTTTTTTAGCATTTACATTTTATTCTCAATCTTATTGTTAAATACAAAATAGCATGATATTCTTGTAGGTCTTCTAGAAGATTTTCTATAAACTAAATATAAGACGCTTTGCTATTTGCTATTAATAATTAATAATTAGTTTATTCTACAATATCATTAAATTTACATCCGTATATATTACTTCAACGATGCTGTTGACGCGCAATTTGGAAACTATACGGTATATAGTACAAAGATGACTCAACATTAGTAAGTTTATACCTTATACTTTTTCTTTGCCGAGCAAAACCCTAGACCCATTCGTTCTTATGGTGTCGCAGTTTTCGAAGCGACGAGTGAAAATGACTCGCCAGAAATATCCAAGAATGTCGACGTTGTCAAACTACGGTCCGCATGCCAGTTTACGTAATACTAATTACTTGCGGGAAAGCGTTAACGCACAAACCCTGTTTCTTCTGGAAATTCTTCGTCTAACGAAGCTTAATTAGTCGGATCATTAGCAGCGGCGTATTTAGGGTACGTTAAATTCTCGATACGCCTCTCTAAATTTACTTCGCGCGAACAACCGAGCCTTCTTAGGGTGATCTTTTCTTTTTTAATTGCTCTCCATCGCGCGACACGGAACTGCACCAATGAACAATTAATGATACGAATACTTAGAATCTTATGGACGACATCGTTAATATTTATATTGGTTTTAGCGTCGCGCGATGCTTATGAAACATTTATATCGGTCCTCGATTCTACGATCGCGCGACTCATTAATAAATCTCGCTTAGCAGCAGACTCTAGTCCACTCGTAGTGTTTATTAATCCGCTCGCCATTATTACGGGCGCGTCCTCTCTCGTGCAGTGCGCCCATATAGTGGTTATTACTATCCTATCGACCCTCATTCGAGCTAATGGCCCGCGCTGTAAATTACACAGGCCGGCACTTAGGTTATCATCGATAAAAGTACATTATTCTTTACATTAACCTTAATCGAGCATCCCCCGCGATTTATTAGATCGTAACTGCCGTTTCCGGGTGTTCGCATAAACCATGTTTGTTATTTTTCCCAGAGGCGGGTGTTACATTGTATAGTTATTAGCGTTGCTTCTTTTACATTGTGTGTCCACGGTTATTATTGTATATTGCAAAGACAAAGAATTGACAAACTTATGAATAGAAACGAGAAGTCTATTCAAGTCAATTCTTTACGTATTTAAATGATTCTTTTACCAAAATGAAATATCGATTTATGTGTAAAAGAGGAATTTTTCTCGAATATTGGTTTTTTTCTATACATATATAGGACACAAATGTTAGTTTTCCATCTAGTGATTTCAGCTAATTCTCCGCAAATTCAATTTGCTGCAATATCTAGTTAATGTGGGATATTAGTTTAATTATGTCCCTAGCTGCTTATAACGGTATAATAATGTTTTCCTTAGATTTACATGATTATTACAGTGAATAGATAGTGTATTTAATACCACGGAATATATATATATATAACCCCATAATATCATAAATATTTATTTCGTATCGTAATAATAATCATTTGCTTAGTGATGATTCGTCGACTTCTAGCTATCGCATCCATTTATGTACTTCATCACATTTAACTGTAAAAGATTTCATTGCTATCAACTATCAAGTTCCATTCATCCTAATGATGGAATATAAGACTGTATCGTCGATCGGATCGCAGCGATAGGATCACGCGATTGGATTGGTAGTGAATCGAGATAATCGCTCGGCGCCTTCGCAGCAGTTTTCAGCTCCGTGTTTTTAGCCACGTCATCGTGCCGCATTTGGAATTAATTGCGTTGTTGCGGCACAGAGAAACGATGGGATCGGTTTGATTCGGCGGCGTGAGGCTGACGTCGCGGCGGCGAAATAGGCTGCCAAAAGGTGAACGAGAACGGTCTTTCGGTCCAGAATAAGGGCCGGTTGTCGAATGGTTTGGTACGGCGCGGTTGGTAGCGGCTGCCGACTGATCTGATTATGTTAATGCACATCGAGCTCTCTCGATTGATAATTGCATTGGGGATCGCGTAGAGAGCCAGAACAGTATTTCGCCGGCCCCAGCTCCCGTGAGTGATTATCTATGCTAAACGCTTGGCTTGTTAATTGCTCCAGAGCGTGTCCACCTGAATGCCTCGTCCACTTGCAGCTCTTTTCTATGAGAAAACAACGGTGCTGCATCTCTGCGATCATATCTTCTTTTATCATTTGCGAAATGGAGTTATTTGAAATTGATGACAAATTATTCACTTCAATATATTGAATCTTCATGACTGTGAACATTAAATTGAATATGAACCTTTACACCTAAATTGCATTTAACATAAGAGACTCCAGAGATTCAAGATTCATAAAAACGTCTGATAAGATTTTTGTTATTGAAGAATTATTATCAAATTTGCAATAGAATGTATCATTCTTTTGCAGCTCTTCTTTTCTGTTTTTATAGATTTAGAAGAAAAACAATGATTCAACATTTCTCCAATTAAGCCTTTTTTATCATTCACGAAATGTTTTTAGAATTAATTTAATGATAAATTAATCGTTTTAATATATTATAATATATTTTCATAACTCAACATTAAATTATTTTAATCATTATAATATTTTATTACAATATTTTAATTGTTATATATCTTTAATTATTTTAATATAGATATATGTATGTATTTTCCATTATTTTAATACCTGTTTAATTACATGTAACGTATTTAATTAAGATTCAAAAATCATGAGAACATCGAGAAATAAGATTTTTATTATTGAAGAATCATCGTCAATTAATCGAAAATGAAAAGAGCGATGATTAGCTCGCGAGGTTTCGTTGTGTGGGAAATTGGACGAATTGAAAGCGATTCGAGCATTTAATTGGTTGTCATTGGAAGAGAAGCGTAAAATTTATCAACATTTTTTATGGTATCATCTGTCGAATAGTATTTAAACGTTGGCTTTAACAGCGTGAACGAAAATTATGGGACACCTCACATAATAAGCCGGAAGGGCGCAAATAGTGGGACGCAATTGGGCGCGGCGGCATACGGCGCTTTATCACCCGCGTCGTGAAAATTACAGTAATCACCGCTAATTCGACTGTTTAATTAGTCACCGACCGGAGAAGTAAACTATAAAATTGTACGTCCATATGTGTGCACGCTATTTACTCTATAACGGAGCGAAATATATTTGCTTGAATTTTGATTTAAAACTCTGTACGGATAATCCATAATAATTTATCGAAGATCGCTTTCGCGATTTCGTATATCGTCAATTTGAGCGCATAAAATATCTCATTAGATTATCTCTCGCACGACTCATTATAAAATCCTAATTAGTTACAGAGATAATTAGCAACCATCAGGATTAAATTAAATATGAAAAAGAGTTAATTACAAGCAAGCATCGTATAATTTCTGTTTAGTTTAATAAATTTTATCGCAATGTTTTATATAAATAGCGGATACGTTTGTCAAGATATTTACTGATAAATCTGTAATGTCAAATTTAATCTAATTTAAGTCGCCGCTGCTTCTACTATATCGTTATTTTGTACTATAAAATAATGATGAAGTTTGGCATTAATGTTCAATTAATACTGTATAGTGTGAAATTTAACCATTGTTTGAATATAAAATAACATAATAACAATATATTTAGTAAGAGCGGTAGCGAATTAAATTAGATTGACATTATAGATTTAACAGTGATATTTGCATTTGCTTCACTACACATGCTTATAGTGCTTGAATCGAATTTTTTGAAAAGTTTATCGGTTTTTCGATATGCAACATTCATTTTTATGAAATCGGACTGAGAGCTCTCGTAAAAGGGCGATAGAACTGTGATGTAAATGCGGGGAAAAACGATCGTTTCGAACATATACGCGTGCGAGCACGTGCAGCCGCCGACCGCGGAAACCGCTCTGTTTTTCCAATTCCGAGTTTGACTCGCGCATTAATTCGCCCTCCGTACACAATTCTTTTACCGCCACGCGGCCTCGTCGCCGATTCTGAATGCAAAACCCGCGCGAATCGAAGCAATCAGCGGGTGGCGATGTTTGCGCAGTTAGGTTCGACAACAATCCTCGCGCGTTGTTTCGGCGTGTTCTTCCTACCGTATTTTCTCTCTATTTTATGCTTTCCTCTTTTTCTCCCTCATATACACGCGCATATAGATCGTATCAAAAATTGCGCAGTAATTTCCATGTGGGTTTCCTTCGAGAATTTGAAGCTAATTTGTCGATTATCTGCACGTGCCCAATATATTACTTATTATTACATTTGCACGTTTGTGTGAGAGGAAAATATATATTCGTTGAAAATTAAAGCTATATATTTCAATCGATAAATCTATTTTGAATTAATTGATATTTCATTTCAATTCTGAAATGTTTAATTCGCAAACGTTGTCTCATTATACGAACTTCACATATTTCTCTCGAGTGATTAACGCGCCGAGGTTGAAACAAATGATATTTTTTTCCACTATCACCTATATATAATTATTGACATTTAGAGAGTCAGCTTTTGATACACTCTGTACGCTAGTTCTGTATTTTCTGTCGTCTTTTTGCACAGCGCGTAGAGTCTGTTGTTGCGAACTGTTTAGCCGAATCAATCTCTCGCCCGCACGCGAGCTCTCGTTCGCCCGCCACTCTGTGCACGTGGGAGGAAATAATTAAAAGTTAGTGTTTGCTAAACGAAAGCAATCGGTTGCCCATCAGCGGCAACAAGCGAATTCAATTATAAACCCCGACTCGCCCCGCGGGGCCACGGCATTTTTTTTTCTTCTCTCCCAGCTCAATTCGTCCGACCAGTGACGTGGACGTCAACCGACACGTCTAAAGACGAAGGGCTATCGAGAGAATTTGCGCGCACAAGGGGTTGCTCCTGACCTATCGCTCTGCCGCGCCTGTCTATCCAACTTTAATTGGAAGTCCACGCGACAATGGCTACCCTTTCCTGCCGCCTTATCCGCACCACCTCTCGATTTTCCCGATCTCATCTCGAAGGAAACGAGAGACTCCAGATCTTGGACAGCTCGTGCGATATTCGGCCGATCATTCAGGTCAAATCCGATCCGATCCGATTTTTATCAACCGACGAAGATTATCGGATAATTTTTCCTGCCACCTTCCCGCGAGAATCGAGACTGAGGGATTTAATCTGTGCCTGGATCGAGTAAATCTTTAATCTCCAACCAGCGACAAAAAGAAACGCGCGGTCGTCATAGACGTCGGGGAGATTAAAAGCCACACAGTTGGAATTGGTCTCCGTTTTCTTACGCGCGGGTCAATATTCCGCGAATCACTTCGTTATCGGTGGTAACTACTCCCCCTTTTACATCCCGCCGCGATCATATTTCCAATTAGAGAGAGAATTAACTTTTAATCCGTGCAAAACGATCGCGCCAGAAAAAAGCCTCGTCGTTGAATAGTGTTTTATTGATTGCCGCGCGATATCTTGACGGATAAAATTCCCATTAACCTAGAATTATCAACTTGGTGAAATCACGGAGTTAAAAGCAGTTAAGAAGTTAAAGCGTAGCGTTGACTGAAACTGGGACTTTACACGATGCGCACGAAAGAAGGGATCTGTGACGAGTTTGGGATCAGTTTTTGCCGAACGAAAATTTCATTGGTGCACTACTTTTGTGAATTATTTAGCATTAAAGATATTAACGAGTCTGAACGAGCTGAATTTTAAAATCACGTCGTTTAGCTTGTTATGCAATTTTCATTCAAGCGTAGGTGAAAATCAAATTGCGCGAATTTTCCACATGAGTGAAGTGAAAAAAGAAGATTCATTCCCGTCGTGATAAAAATCACTGTTTCACTGAAAAGAAGAATCGGAATGACGCGAAAGTGAGAAGAGATAACAAATACATTGGACAAAACATGGCGCGTGCCACCGATCTATCACCGCAAAATCTGAAAATCCTGCCGGATGAGGGCAGCGCCGGGAGGATCAAAGGACACGTCCAATTATCGGCTGTCACAAAGTACTCGAGAGTAATGGTGCAAGAGCAAGCGAGCTCTCTCTCCTTGCCTCCACCGGACTCAACTTCGACCTGGATCACTAGGATTTTCGTCCTTTCTCGTCGCCCGACAGTGACGAACGACGGCGAGCTAGAAGCCATGATCGAGATCGCTAAAAAATGGGAAGTTTGTCACGTTAATACCGATCTAATTTAGTGCCGTGTAATATTGATTTAGTGTGACTGGAGTTTTATATTATTGGTATAATATTCTTCTCTCTTTTACATTTTTTTCTCCAATTAAATTGACTTACTTAGTGCTTTTGGAATAAAAAGAATCGAGTTTGTATTTTGTTGAAAAAATAGATTCAGTCCAGGAGTAGTTACTTCAATTTTTTTACGGAAATGATTACCTATAGGATGTCTTTATGTATGTTCCCAATTAAAATTATCTTTATTAAAAATTAATATTGTTTCGATTTATTGGCAATTAAGAACATTGAGAACATGGATATAGATTTACAAAATTTTCTAAAAAAAATAAGTAGAAATCAAATAAATATTATATAAACATTAAAACAATTATTATGATAGCACTTCTAGAAAAAATCAAAGATTTTAATTAATGTAACGCTTTTTTATTACGGGTTTTTGATGAAATTGCATATTTAAAGAATAGTAATAAAAAAAGAGAAATATGTCCAAAAATATGTAAAAAAATAGAAAATATTCATTTTACAACAATTCACATTTTTCGTCGCTGGGCTGTAAAACACTTCAGGTAATTATTCTCAAGTTAATATAAAAATTTTGACTTACTTTACAAATTAACCATTGTGTGCGATTTTTTATTCATTCATTAATTAATAACATTAATTGATAAATACATTTTGTACAGTTAAAAATATTTGAAATTTGCACTTATATATGCATACTTTTTCCCGTACGAAAACTGTCCGAATGTAATTGTTGCTTGTTAGCGAGGTTGTACGTACTCGTAAAAACGTCTACCACAATATTGGATCACACAATAACATTATACTTTCAAAAGGGCCGCATGCAAAATTCATTGACACAACCACGTCCGTTGACGAGTGACTCGATTATTCAATTTTCGCCGAGCACTTTTTCGTCGAGTCGCCGAGGGGCCGGCGAATGAATCGTCGATTGCAGTTTAAAACCATTTACATTCGCCTGTGGTCCATGAACGACCCGTAAATACCAAATATGTTCCATTTATTGCTTACAAAATTCGCTGAATGGACATTCAGAAAACGTGCTCTCACGCGCGGCCCTGCACGCATCGACGATGCGTGCGTGCACTTTCAGTCAATAGGAACGATGATGAGCAACATGATGACTAAACGCTCAACGAATTGCTCCATTATTGATGGACTGAAAAAAATAAAATTACAATGTTAGACAGATGTCGATTTTTTACAGCATCATTTCAAACGTACAGCGGGTTTCATACGCTGATAAAATAATGAAACGATCATGAAACAATGAATTGCATCGGACATTGAAACGGATAGTGAAATTACCGGATTTATAGGAACTGAATTACGCGTGCCTGAACAATTGAAGAAATTACTTCTGCAGTATATAATAGAGAGAAAGAAAAATTTTTATTTTACTAGCGCTATAACATCATATGGAAATCCCAGGGAGATGCAATAAACATAAAAATTCATATTTAATAAAAAAAAAAATGGTATATGATGGTATACAGAGAATTATTCCTTTCAAGATTCAAAATTCACTGAGGGTTTAACGAACGTCTCTAATTGCTGCCATCTTAACGACCATCGGCGTTGAATTGGAGCCTCTAATCTTGCGAGGATCATTAACAAGATCAAAATAAGCGCGATTTCTTCTCTCCCTCGTGAAGGAGCTTTATGCCAAACGAGAGTCGGTGCGAGATTTAAACGCTGGCACGTGACGGCGTCAAAGGGGTTTACCTGGCGTGAGATAGAGATGGAACAAAGGCTTTCCCTGGCACGTGTGCAACGTGCGCGAGATCCTATCGTTATGCAACCGACTCCGGGCCGCATAGGTAGGTAAGTAGATAGGTAAGAGATGGTTCCTGCTCGGGTTGAAGGCAGGCCACGGAGCGAGCGAAGTAACGAGAACCGTAGATCAGGCTCAAGTCCTCCGTCGCGCTCTTTCTTTCGGGGATTCCGTCGAAGTGCCGCAAAATTATAGACTCTTTCGAGTCCACGGCGCGTGGAGGTAGAAAGAGAGAGAGAGCTGTCCTTCCAATATACCACTCGTCCTTTCGGAGAAGTTCTGCTAAAACGTAGTTTCATCGAGCGACAGAATAACGATCGTGCTTCCCGAACACTATTATTGCCGCTAATTGAATCCACATCGATTTATCATGCAGAATATATTCTATGAGTCGCTTTATATTAATTATATTAACATACACGTATTAATACATTTATTTTTGCGTAATACTTTAGTGGTATTACTATGCGAGAAATTTAACCGCAATGTAACTATAATAAGGTCTTTAACATGAACATTATAGAAGTTTAATAGAGCTTATGTTTTAATCCTGCTACCCTTTTATTATACAATCGTATCGTTTGTGGGCTATACGATTAAAAAACTCTAAAAGATAAAAAAAAATTCAGAAAAAGATCCTATACAAAATTATCAAATGAAGAAAAGAAGTTTTTATATAAAATATTGTATATAGTAAAAAATAAATTACATTTTAGGTCAAATAAATTCGAACAGATTCAACAGAGGTAGGTAAATAATGCTTTTAATGAAAACTGTTAAATAAATAATCCACTGAATTTGCGCAAATAAACATATAACTAAAGTTCGATGCAAATATAAAAAGGGGAAAAAGGTGGTCAATAAAGCGTGTTCATGTTGCGTGTTAATGCTATTGGCGACTCATCGATAAAGAGAACAGAAGGTCTTTATACGACTCGTCGTTGATCGTCACTGTTTCATTAACGCTCGAATAGAAACTACACTATTTTACCTCTTTTTTTTTTTATTCCCATTCGCTCTCGCGACACTCCCAACAGCTACCGTAAAGTCGTGAAAGAGACGTTTTCCAATCTCGGTCTTCAAAGAGTCCGATAAACTCTAGTTATTTTCCCCTGCTTCAATCGCGTGGCGTTCGAGAGCACTCTCCTTCCCCTTGCCTGCAACCTCGTTTATTCTCTCGAAATCATCGGACACCGATTCTTTCCTGATTGTTTATCGAAAGTGAATACCGCACGATAAAGGAACTGTGCTATTTCTTTAGTAACTCTTTTCTCGTTTGGTATATAATATTTGCCGGTATTGTATCCTGCTTTTCTTATTTTGCTGTAATTCTAGTTAAGTAACTGTATCTGGTAGTATTTAATAGAAATTCAATTTTATCTTATACATAATACAATATCGTAATACTTTAGTCGGTTTACTGTAACTTAACCTGTTATTTGATATTTGTGTATATATTAAGCCATGTTCTGATTACTCAAGTTTCTACAATCATGAATTTATGTGTAAACGGTGAATATTTTCTGGATTTCTTGTTTTAAGAAGCTTATTTCAACAATTGACTATTGTTGAAATTGGGTATTTTACTTCATTTTACTGCGATAATGTTTATCAGAATTATTACTAAACATCTGTATCTATTGTAATTCTAGCGTATACGGTACTGAAGAAGACCTAAAAGAAAATTGAAAAAGGTTTCTTTTCTTTAATTATATCCTTAATTAATAAACTTTGTTTACACCGCAGTGTTTGCTTATGGCACTTCGCATTACCATCACATTGTCATTATCATTACATTTTCCATCTGCATAACCTTAGAATAATTTTTTATATATAAATAGAATCGACAGCTGTTTTTGTCTAGAACGCATTTCGTTTTCGAAAGTGGCTGCTTTTTCGCAAATTCGATGCATTCCTCTATTTTGGTGAGAATCATGGGGACCGCAGGGTAATGCCGCTTAATTTTAGCGCCGGTCCCGACGGGAACGACAAATGGCGGCCTGTGATCTCGACGGGACATATATTTTCGAGTCGACGGGACGCGTCGACTGCACGGCAGCGAGCCACGACGCCACGCGTCCACGCCAAAATCACTCGGCACGTCGTTGGGATGCCATCGAGACGCATGAAATTCGCCCTCCACCGCGCCACTGCTATCTTAACCCCCTAATATCTTAACGAGCCGCGTGGAATGCGCCTCTTATTTTTATTCAAACAACAAAATTAAAAGTGTCAAGCTGGGTTTTAGTGCTAGTTAAATAATAACATTAAATTACAAAGTGGAAATGTTATAATGATATAAAATATAAAATCTGACAATTTCGATCTTTATTGCAGGATCATCCTCAGTGTCATATAATAAAATAGAAGATAAAAAATGAGATATATATAATTAAATTAATGATCGCAGATAACATTTTGTACAACATCGATTAGAGCTGTATTTTTAATATAACTTCTTTATAACTTAGTATTACTATTAACAATTAAAACTCATAGTTTAACTCGGAAGTTTTAATTTTATTGTTCGAATTCATCAAGTTTGTTTACATTAATTTAATTTATTTTTATAATCTAAAAATAAAAATATTGATTCTCTCTTACAATAAAATAATACATAAAAAGTCTAATTAAAAAGACTTTAAGTTTTTAAAGGATTAAAACACAAATAAATAAGAGAGTTTAGTGACTATAAAACTCATAATTCAACGATTGTTAAATATTCCTGAAATGTTTATGATCGTATAAAAAAAGTATGAAACCTAATTATATTTTTTTAAATAAATAAAAATTTGTAAAGTTAATGAGTTTTGAAACTCATTAGAGAAAAATGTAAAACTTTGATTAGAATTCAGGTTTGCTTCTTTAATGAAAATGGAAAGTAGGAGAAAAAATTAATGCAAAATCAGAATTTTTGGAAGTCGCGGCTTTTCGTTTATCATTTATAAAAGTTAGTTTATTAAGTGCGATCGCATGCAGTCGTGAAATAAAGAATTCGCAGGCGCGTGATATTTAAGCGAGATGTTTCTTTCGCATCGTGCATGCCTGGGACACGCGTCAACGACTCGGAATGCAAATACGCGTTATCGGCACAAGCTGGCAGCCGAAACGTTGATGTCACAGCGCGACATGCGAAGCGGTTAACTATGTCTGAAATATGGCTGCGATGAGACTCCCTCGGCAGATACGCGCATAACGCTTAGAATTCACAGCAATATACAAACTCACGAATGCAAAAGAGACTCGTAAACAAGGTGTTGGTTGAAATGTGGCTGTATTGTGTGACATCATATCCTTCAACTATGCAGCAGTGATGTGATTTACGATGATATGGATGGCGATATTACGCCCGTCATTCCCTCTCCGTGAATCTTCTCTTTATAAACATATTATTTATGAAGTAAACGTTGGATGCTATTTTTATGCAATAATATTCTACTCTCTGATATAAGCTTTATGTAGATGTAATGCTATATTAACGAAATATTAAATGAGATCTTTTGACTTTTTGAGCACTTTGTAGTTGACCCAGTTTCTTCCTAGATAATAGCATCCTCTTATGTAATATATATTTCTCTCTCTCTCTCTTTCTCTCCGATACTCTTGAAGAAATAAGAGCTATCATTATTTTCCACGGATGGATGAAGGTACGCTATTGTGCCGGGAAAAGAAATATAATGCTGAAATGAACTCACCACGTCACGGTAACAAGCGGAATTCTAAGCAGTAAAGGTTCGCAATAAAGCAAGTAGCTTCTCGAGAGCACACTACGGACAGGACTTTATTTATCAGAGGTTGTATCGCAAGGCACGAACGTCTCGCTGCGCGCATTCGTGACCGGAGTATCAATATCTCGATTATTCGACGTTAATTTGCGATCTATTAAAAAAGGAAAGAAGGCAGATCCGATTTCGCGCTTTGTTGATAGAATTATTAAAAGGATTGCCTCTGAGAATGAAATTACAGGATACTTATCAAGTACATCTATAAGATAGTCTCGATTATCTCATATCTGTCGAAAAAATTAATATGATGTACATATAAACAGATTTTAGTTTCTATACAGTTTATAATATAGAATAGAGATTATTATGAAATATAATCATGTACGTGGCAATATAACTAGTGGGTCGATGCTTTGTATACGGTATGTGGCAATTACTATTCAATGTCGAAAATAATTAACGCTACGTGCGAGGAAAGAAGAGCAGAAGTGTTAATCCTTCAGGATAAGTAAAGGGAAAATGTAAAGTATGCGGATCGCGTTAACAAGCGGCACAAAGAGTTCATGGTGAAACAATCCCCGTTGACTATCGCGAGACTTATTTATCGAAAGACTCTCGCGGCGGTTACATGCGAAGTTCCAACGGGGCGTGCCGTCGTATCAATCTCTCCAGCCGTTGTCTTTGATCTGCTAAAATAGCTGCCGGATTGCTGTCGTCGGTTAGGGATTTAGCTCGTGCTAGGTCGAGGAGGTTCTACCCGATTAAATTCAAGCCGGAAAAAGAAGAGGACGAACGGAAAGAATGGGGGAGAGAGTAATGGAAGAGAAAAAGACGGTGGATGCATAAAAACAAGTTCACTATAAGGGCCTGTACAAATTTGCAGAATTGTACAAGTACAGGAATAGTTATAAAGTAAGAAATAAAACATACATGTATTTACATACACAATTGTATCCTAGCGTATAAAAAACTTGCAGTATATAAAAGTTATTACGATAATTGTTATGCAAAAATAAATAATAGGAATGATAAGAATAAAGTAGGAAGTAAGAAAAATAATGAGCCATACAAGTAGCACTTAAAACTAAGATAGGATGGGAGAAAAATAGAAGGTATATATTGAAAACTCGAGCATCTATAGTTATTGAAGAAAATCTTGATATTCCTGGAAATTATTTAGACTGCATTATTTACCTCCAAACGATGTTTTTCTCGAGTTCTTCGATTGATTGCTGTTTTTTTTTCGCGAGAACAAAAAATAACAAATATCGTATCATTCTTAAGATTTTTTCGTCCAGATAAGGAGTTAATTTATTAGCTATTAGTTATATCATATTCTCTAATATTTATGAAAAAAATAATGATATTTTTATAATCTCGCAAATATTCTTCTAATAATCATAATCTAATAATTTCTCTCTCTTATTTACTTTATATACGTTAGAAAATAGTGTCACATTACCATCTTTGGTTTTCATAACAAAGCAAACAGCAACGCGAATCCATTCTCCGTTCGTTCTCGTTTACAGTCTCAAAAAAGCAATTTGGAGACGCCACTCAGATCGCTCGATCAAAATCCAATTTTTTCCTCGCAAAAAGACTACTTCCAGCTGTTACTCGAGCCCTTCTACCGGCTGCTTGGATACAACCTGGAACACGCCTCGTCAGAATCTACAAAGCTGAAGAAGAAGGGATACCGCCGAGGAGAAGGCGGGTCAGGACAAAGCCTGTGCAGGCAGACGACAGCCGCGAAGACGAAAAAGAAAAGATAAGGGAGACAAGGGATGAGAGGGAGGGACGCGTCGTTCTGACGGACTTAGGTCGATGCAATTTTCGCGAGGATCCATTAAGGCGCTGGGCGCAATTAGTGGGTGCCTTAACAAGGCCATTGTCGCGCCCAGCGTTTCGTCCTGCCATCCTATCTCTTGCCTTACCTACCCCAGCACACCGTCCGTCTCTCGTCTTGCGATTTTACTTGCGAATTTAATTTGCCTTTTTCCTAGCCTGTCCCCGAAACAGCCGTCAAAGGGGTGGCGGCTGCCAAGCCGCGCCTAGAGGGTTATCGGCCCCGGGCCGCATCGGGTTTCATTAAGAGCATTGTGCGCGGGGAAAGGGAAAGGATGGCGTACTCGTCACGCGGCGGGCAGGTCCGTGAGGGGAAGTTGTCTCGTCGATCCAAACAACCTTCGTCAGGCGGAGGCAGACTGGATTCGATACTCTACCGTTGGCAAGCGGTAATTTTCTCTGTTTACCCCATTGTTAGCGTGCGCGTGCAGGACACAACGTTGTGTGTGTGTGTGTGTGTGTGTGTGTGTGTGTGTGTGTGTGTGTGTGTGTGTGTGTGTGTGTGTGTGTGTGTGTGTGTGTGTGTGTGTGTGTGTGTGTGATAGGCTTTGCTCTATTTATGCATTCGCTATATTTGAACTCGATAACAATTGCAATATGCCGATTCAATAGAATCGCTCTCTAATTGCCGGAACGTAATAATTAAATTTTATAAAATCACAACGTATAGTTTGTTTCTCTAAAAGATCGTTCTACTTTATAACTGCAGGTTTACTTTGAAATAGCTCGATTTCATCCGATCATTTGTAATTTCTATGTGAAATTACAATTTCCGAAAGCAAGTTGTTTCCATTGAAGGCACTAAAGTATCGAACTATGTAATAACGATTTAAGTACACGAAGAGAGAGAGAGAGTCAAT
Source organism: Cyphomyrmex costatus (assembly GCF_001594065.2). Lineage (NCBI taxonomy): Eukaryota > Metazoa > Arthropoda > Insecta > Hymenoptera > Formicidae > Cyphomyrmex > Cyphomyrmex costatus. Next base: position 857,288 of record NW_017280071.1, read on the forward strand.
GTTCTAGCGTATATACGGGCAATAAACGCGCAAGTTCCAAGCATACAGAAAGAGTCGATTAATCGGCTGGATTAATGCCGCATGGTTAGCATGAAATTCGTGTGCCGCTCGCGCGATAATTGCGACCCGGGTGAAATTTCGTCAAAGCGGATCGTTATTATAAGGGCGTTAATTCACAGGGCCCAGAGTGAGTGCCGGAGAGCGCGTTGTTGCGCGAACGAACTAGGCCGGGTCGCGCACAAGTGCGCCACTTGATTAATTCAATTAAAACGCGCGTCCGCCCGCCCGTCCGCTCGCCTGCTCGCTCGCGCCAGGACGGCGACCGGCATTTCGCGCGAATAATTAATCTTAACGCGAAATTACTACCGGAGGAGGCCGCGCGCGGTGATTGTCCGGATGAAGTGCCGTCGGTGCGGTTCATAATTATGCGTTTCTGGTCGTTTTGTGCCGCGCCCCGGCGATGGTGAGAACCGGCTAGCTGCTTGAAAACGAATTAAACGACGCCTAGCGTGCATCTAGTATGCGCCAGTACTCGCGAAAAAGGAAAAAGGAATCGCGTGCGAGTTTTACAGTGGCGTTGTTATTCAAGTAATATATCCCTCAGCTTATATGGATGGCGATGCGAAACGAGATACGGTGCGCCAAAAGCACGCGCACAGCTTTGTATTAAAAAAGAGGAATATAATAATAAAAGGATAATTAAAAAAAAGAGGAATAACTCTTGATTCCAACTTCAATATTTGAAGAGCTTGCTTTTGATATCGTCTCGATGAAAACGTTTTCCGTTTTATGAATCTTTAGATAATTGATAATTGATATAATTGATCGATTTAATTGAGAATTAAATCGAGAGATACCACATAATAGATTCCCCGTTAACGAAATTAAATTGTATTACGAAAATTTAACCGCCGTAAAATTATATCGCTTACACTGTAAGCGGGATCTCTGAAATAGGTGTCCGGTAAAATTCGAGCATCTCGCATCTCGGTGGCGGACTCGGCGATTTTAATTACAGCCGACGATCTGAGTTACCTTTTCTATGAGCTTGCTCACTATTAATCTCGCGATACGAGCCAGGGCGGCACCGAATTTATTAATCGCGACGAGAAGAGGCGTCCTTATAAGCGTCGATGTTGTGATAGCGCGCGAAACGCGGTCGAACGATAAATCAGATTTACGAGCGTTCGCTCGCTCGCTCGCTCGCGTCCCGAAATTACGCTACGATCCCAGCCGCCAGATAAAAACGCGAGCGCTAATTATTTCAGGCTACGTCCTACGTCCTGTTCTCCATTTGTTCGTCGCTCGTGACTTATCGACGGCGATGTAAAGGCGGATCCAGATCAAGCAAACCGCAGTACTGTTCGCACGCTCGCTGTAGCAAATTGATCATCCGTGTTCGTTCGCGTTCGTTTGTTGCGTTGTCGCGTACGATTTCGTTCATTTCACAATGCAGAGTGCAATGTGCACTGCCTTGCTATATATATGTATCTTTTTTTATTTCTGCAACGAACCCGTAGAATTAACTTAGCTCGGCGAATATTTCACGGTGACGGAGAGTGCGATCAGCAGTTGGCGCACGTACTTTCCGGACGTTTGAATAGCGAACAGAGATCCTTTTTTACGGTCAACTTTGTCGTTTTAGCGAATTTGTTATGACGGATGGAGACGAGAGAGTTCGGGCTCCCCCGGGTTTAAATTGAGGAAAAGAATAGGCCATAAAGAGCAGCGAAATAAAGCGAAGAGGGTTTCGCGAAACATTCGTGAGACTTCACGTTGAAGATATGGGTCGTAAGAATTATAGCTTGGTAAGAAAGAAAAAAAAGAAATTCGTTAGGCAACTCTGTTTGCGACTGCAATTACAAGGTTTGCGAGGACTGTTTCTTCAGCTGCCGTTCACGAGGATAAAACGACGACAGTACGCAAACAGATGAAAGATTCACTCTAATGCCATTCTTTTTTCTGCTCTCTCGTTTAACGAAACATGTGGGGAATGCGTTATATGAACGCGCTAAAAAAAAGTGCAGCTTTGTGTCGTTCATTAGCGAGAATATAAAGCTTGGTGAAATATATTGTACTAGAGTGCGAAATTTAAGATTATTCTTTAGTTAATTGCAAGTGGACTGCATTAAAAGAAATTAAACATTGAAATTGTATCTTTAATTTTCAATATTGAATTATATCTCTGATTTAAAAAAAAATTATCTTTTTATGTTGTATTGTTATTAGTTTTATATTAAGTATATATATCCATATTTTAATAAAAAATATCACTTATGAGGTAATATTCTCTATTATTTTATCTGTACGTAAAACATTTTTCATATTTTTCCATTTCAATAAAGTTATTATTATTATTAAATATTAGGAATATTAAACACACGGAAAAATACATATGTAGGGATATATACAAATAATAATTATTTGTTTCAAGTATTTTAAAAGTCTGGATAACTGTAAATATATATTATAAGTTTATTACAAGCATCAAATTTATTTAAAATATATTCTGCATCATAGTGAGTTTATTACTTCAATCAAGATTATTGAATTAAAACAAAGAGTTTGATTTGCTTATTACATAAAATCACTTTTGTAATATTCTTAAAAAGAAAAAAAATTCTTGTTTTGAATTTGTAATAATAAGTTTTTCTAAAATTTATAATAAAAGTACATATATTTTAAATTTATTTTATCAAGAAAATATTTTTTGTTAAAAATAACTGTTACTCGAAAGAAAGAAAATAAATTGAGTCATCACTTTTCTCAGCAATAGAAAGATATTTTTCTGTGTGAACGATTGTGAAGAAAAATAGTATTCTTTTTATTAAAAAAATTACACAGACTGTAGATTGGTGCAAGGATCGATATGTGAACTGAAACGAGCTCTGAAACACACGGGATGGTCATATTCTGTATAATGTACCGCTTTCGCAATTTATGTCGAATGTTCCCTATGAGTCAGACCGAGTCTGCCTTATAGCGATGAGAGCTGACCGTTCCCGTTAATGGATTTGACAAGATTGAATTATAGACCACGCCGCCGTCCGTCTGTCCGTCGCGCGTCGTCGGCAATACGTTGTGAAGCGGGGCCTGAGAGGGGTCCCGCGTATACCAACGGCCCATTTGAAAGTAATGAACCAGGGGGACCGACACACAGTTTGAGTGGACACACGCGACCGCTGCCGATAATTGCACCGCGCCTCGGAAATTTCGTGTCGATTTATCGCCCAGCCGCGGAAAAAGCCAGTTCGACGGCAATAAGAGGAGTGCAGGATGACGACGGGACGTCGGTTGGTCAGGGGAGAGGTGGCGATAATGAAACGACGAAGTTTATTACCGGTGACTTCCTCGAGGAGAGTATATACGACGGTTCTTAGTGTCCGTCCGAGGCTTCCGGGAAAATGACCGTTTCGACGGATTACCAATCTAATCGAATGTTTGCCGCAAAAGGTTTATCGTGGTTCGTTTCAGCTCTATCTTATTCTCTCGGATTTTAGTAATAAAGCCGAAATCGAGAGAAATACGTGTATTACTGCAATGAAGAAATTACGTTGATACAAGTAACGATATAAATAGAATATTTTATAGATTCTTGCGAATTTATTATATTACTAGGTCCTTAAATATATAAGATTAAATGAATTGTTTAAGAATAAAAATTTATTAAAAATAATTGCATATATAATAATAAATATTATGTAATAAAAATAGCTTGTAAAATTTCCCTTAATTACTGCACAGATGTATGTTTTTCAATCTTAAATAATATATCTATCTTTAATATGAGATTTTCGTATTCTTTGTTTCAGGTAAGAATTAAATCCATGGACTAGATCGTTGTCCGGCGAATATTCATCAACAGATCTTTACACACGTATGTGATATAAGTATTAATTTATTAATTTATTGTTAATATAAGTCTTGTAGAGAAAAAAGATAATTTCGTTATCTAAATCTAAATAATCTAAAAAAGTACGTATATATAATAAAATAATATTTTAACGAGACACAAATATAAACATTATGACGACTTATCATTCATAAAAAATTGTAAAAGCGCAACCACGCCCAAGCAAACCATTATTTTTCTGGCGCCTGAATATACATGAGTAGTATACGATCGCATAAACTAACAGAGAGCGCAAAATAGCCCCGGAAAGAGTAGAATCTCTTTTGGTAATTACAGACGCCGTGACTAATTTCTCAGAGGGAATTAGGACAGCTGGAATTTTCCTTAAGAGAATGAGATCCGAAGTGAGACGTTCGGTGGCAGTATTTCAGTTACTTTCATTAGACCCTCGATGGAAAGGGGAAGGAAAAGAGCAAAGAGGCCGAGATCTAATGGGGGTAGGACTTTGACCCCAATTGGCCTCAAACAATTTGCCTGAAGGCCGGTCTGCTCGGTGTTTTCCGACTACTTGATCGTAATGTTCCTCGTGTGAACAAAAAACTTGGATAAAAAAAACAGACCAGGCGAAGCGCGACTTTGCCATTTATGAAATTTATCTTAATTGCGATCGAATTTTGAAATTGAAAGATATTAATTTTTATTAGTCTGAGAAAAATTTAATATATAATATTCAAATCAACGATAATATTTGTCTTAAAATAATTAAAATAAGTTTTAATTTATCTTGATCATTTTAAAATGACGTTTTTCAAAATTTTTCAATTGACAAGTATTAAAACGTATCTATTTTATTCGAATCATTACTGAACATATTTTTGATATTTAATGCCACACTACAGGAAGAACATGTTTTAATATAGCACACCCAATTCAATTCGATGATTTATAAAAATAAACATATTGTAAACAATTTCTTTCTAGTTGAAACGTTAACATCAAGAAATGGCATCAAGAAAATGTGTCTATCTTTAAAAAAGTCGTGAATAATGGAAGAAACATTCGAAAAGCATTAGAAAAAAAGTTAGATACGCCATACCGAAAAGTCATTTAAGGATTAAGAAGTTAAGATAGTTACGAGGGCCTCGGTCTCCAAAATGAATATTAGGGGCGAATCGGAAACTTTTCTCGAACCGCTGCTACCTCTAGCTACCCTTAGATTCGGCTACCCCTAGATTCCATAACTTTCTTGTGTTTCCACTCTACCCTTTATCCTCAAGAGACGTAAGTTTCGAGTTTCGCGTTAAAACCGGCCGTACACGCAGGTCGGCGTAAAAATTGCCGCGAGGTCGGATCGAAGGGAGAGATCGGGAGGGAAAACTTTACTTTTCCATTTCCGGGTGCGAGTAACCGGAAACGCGCGCAGATACGATAGTCTTGGCCGTACGAACGAACTTACGAACGCGTTGAGACCCCCGCATGCGATAATAATGCCCCTAAATTGGGATACCGGTGGCGCAAAGCTCGGGTGTCCGTGTGTACGCGCGCGGCGCAATGCACGAAAGTTCTGTCTTTTATTATCCTACTAAGATTACATGTTCTCGCGCGAACTTGCAAGCTTAACCGTAAAGGAAGTCGTATTCGCTCCGCCGAGAAGTAGATTTCGCTCGGTCGACTCATCTAACTGCAGTTGCGGATCCGTTCGGCTCTGTTTGCAGTATTTCGGCGCTTTCGAAGGTGCTGCAGCCCCCGTCGAGTGTTACCGAATAGGTCGAGTCTATTAAGGAGAGCGATAGTAACACCAGGTTGAAAATTAGACTTTAACATTTCCCAGCGGTAACGCTTGTTTCTGAATTAACGTTCTATACATTGACTATATATGTCCGTGATAACGAGGCAACAATAACTATGACGACGAACAAGTCATTTCTTTATTTAGATTAGAGAAACAGGACAAGAATCTACGAAGATTTCTCAACCTATAATACGCGTTCGCTAAATCTTCCTCTTTCTCTTTCTATAATTTTAATTACACCAGAAACTTGAGCATTAAAAATTTCATTATATAGTAAATCATCCGTTTGTTATACTCTATATTTCTCGCCTAAGGGGACACTGAAAAATATTAACGCTTTATAAATAATGGAACGTACGCGATTGTGACTGAATCGATCTCGTTAGTTCGACCGAAGTCGCCAACATTCGCGGTCGTGTATATCAACGTATGGCAGCTTATTATTGTTTGATTACCCTACAGGAGTTTGTGATATTTCGTAAACAAGCAAAGGGTTGCGACGAGATTGAATAGTAAACGTGTTGCTTAACCGAACAACCGCTTACGTATGAAGTGATTGCACGTCTCAGCTGTGCACGTGTATTCAAACATGCAGCTAATACGTAAAGTGAGATCTGACTCATCGCATATTGAGGGACCTACTTCATTCGTTCTATATCAATAAACAGAGAAAGTAACGACAAACAGAGCTTAATTTGAAAGCACTATATATATGATTAGATATTAATTCATTATTTTCTCAATACATATTTACCGAAGTTTTTTTAATCAATTGTAGATTTTGTTTTTTTTTGTTACTTGTAAATATAAATGTTTTATTGTGCTATATATATATATATATAATGGCACATATATATATATATATATATGTGAAATCTTTATACTTTCTAAAATATATTCATAAGTGGATTTAACACCCATGCGGTGTCTACATATTATAATTCTCACTGCATTGCTGTTTATATTAACATCAACATGGTGTGGATTTCAAACCTCTGACGTTTGTATCAACACCATCATGTTAAACCCACGTCATATCGATGTTAATATTAACACAATGAGAATTGTACAGACATCGCTATTTTTTAGAGAGTGTATACTTTCAAATAAAACTGAAACAATTGTAAAATAAAAATATTATTTTTCTAGATCATTAAAATTTTTTTGTTTGCACTGTTAAATCTGTAGTGTATTAAATTTAATCTGACGGAAGTCGCCACTGCTCCTACTCAATTTTATCTTTATTTTATACTAAAACTATGGTTATAGTTGACACTATACAGTGTCAAATTTAATTATCGTTTTAATATAAAATATCGATATATTTAGATAGTTTTTTAAGTTAAATTTAATACTATAGATTTAATAGTGTGTAATAAATAAAAATGTATTTTGATGACAAATCTAATCTAATTCGTTTATTAAAGAATCTCTTTTATGTCCTATATATGCTAAAATAATCTTTATCTTGTTCTCTCTATTTCCCGAGAAGGAAATTTTGATTGAAACGCTTGCTATCTATCCGTCTAGGATTTACCTTCTCGCGGCCTTTGCCAAACGTACGATTCCGTCTATCGACCATGCACGTTTCCTATTTCGCGTACAGTAAACAGCTCTAAATAGAAATCACCTATTCCGCACGATATCGAGATGCGATATAGTGAGTGGCAGGCTAGCCAGCTAGCGCACAGCTGCTTGAGACGTTTCCGCCTTGCACTGACTGCAAAGTTATACTGTACGTGGGGGTTACTAGAGCGATGAGGGTTCCCGGTTGGTTGGCAACCGACGAAAAGACCTCTGTCCCGAAGTACTTCCGTACGCTATATCGAACAGGCGAGAATCCATCCGTCCCACGGCTATCGCATCTCCGTATGAATTTAGAGACAGAGAGAGAGAGAGAGAGAGAGAGAGAGAGAGAGAGAGAGAAAGAGTCTTCGAGACTTCTTTTTCCATCTACCAGTGTCGAATCGACATATCGGGGACAAGATATATCGGTCGAACATGCCGAATGTTGAAGTATTGATGTAGAAGGAAGTTATGAAAGACACACACACGATTCATTGTGTACGAATAATGCTTTCAAATATCGTAAAAATGAAAATTCTTACAGTAAGTTCCGTGCCGTATTCTGCATGTTTCTATATTGCCGCAAAATGCTCTTTAAAAAAGTATTTGTCCTATCTTCTCTCAATCCTTAATGATTGTTTAATAATGAACCGAACAATCTCTGAAATTTTTTATATAATTAAGATTTTCTAATATATATAACGTAAATCAATTTCTTTGAGAGATAAGCTGCTTTTCGATCGAAACAGATAATCGATATCATTTGCGGTAAAAGTCTATAATGATTTGTTAATTCAATGACAAGGTGTGTAAGAAGTGGTTGCAAGGAAGTTAGACGAAGGAAACTTACGAGAGAATCTCTGGTAACAAGTAGCAGAAGCTAATCGCCACGGGGATCATTATCGTTTCTCTGCTTTATGGACAATCCACCAGCGTGGATTTAAGGTCGCATAGCACTCGGTTGGGCAGTAGAACATAAAGCTCACTACACACCTTGCATCTGCACCATCTGCGAACTGGTATACCACGATTAATCCTTTAACCCGAATTACTTTCAACTTGATAAGAAAAAACACGTTGCCTCTTCATTTATCTAATGGAACCGGAATCCATCACCCCGAAATAATGGATCATCCTGTCTATTAACTACAAACATAACAGAATGAAAAGAAAATGGTTTCCTTAATTAATTCTATTGTACACTGAAAAAATACTAAACTTTAATTAATCATTTCTTTGAAAAATGCTAACTAAATTTTTACTAGATATGAAAATCTGTTTATTTGGTACACAAAAGAGAGAGAGAATCATTAATTAGATTTAAATATCATTTTTTAAATAAAATATATTAAAATAATAGTTGACACTATTCAAATAAATATTTATTAAAATAATATATATATTATATTTATAAATATTTTTATGTATTTTATTTAAAATATTTTTTTCTCAGAGTATACGTTATATATTAAGAGAAATCTTTTGGTACCCTTGTTAGAATAACGAAATTTTGATTACAACAATATAATTTAAAAATGAGAAAGTAAAAAAGCTTTTATTAGTCACATATTAACAAAGTAAATAGTTATACGTACTAAATATTTCTCTGAATGTAACCATAATATATTTAATGTTAAAACGCTTTATTAATATCAAAAACGTGCTCACGAGAATCAAAAGCTAAACGATGATAATAATGTTCTTTTTTAACTCCACAAACATCATGCGATGAGAGCGATCTTTCTTTATCCACTTGTAATAATAAACACTTTTGTGGGACAAGCAGTGTAATCGACAAAGGCGGTTGAGTTTACTAACTATGCGAACGCTCGCAGAAAATGTACGGGTTACACGTGTAAACACGCGCGCGCATAGGACCCGGTTGGGTCGTAAGACGTGCACAAGGATAACCAGAGTGAAAGAGTCGACTGGCTGCTGTTTCTCTCGGTCGTTGCGGTTAGGGGAAACACAGGTACTGTTCATCCAGCCGCAACCCGTTTCCTTTTCTATTACTCTCTCTTTCCCTTTCTCCTGTTCTTCTTCGACGTCCTACTCCTTTTGTACGGGAACCATACTTTGACGTGAATTAAATACCTCGGAGACGCTTACGTGGCATCACAACCCCGCGTTTGCTCGCGCGAACGAGCTCCTTTTCGTCCAGGTCTCTTTTCCCTCGTTTTCGTCGCGCACCGACGAAAAGCAGCTGAACACTCGCTTCTACCGTCGTGAAATAATTATGACGCTCGTTTCCCAGTCCGCGGGGCAAACGGAATCTCGATGTAACCGCGGTGAAATGCAATTAACTCCCCAGTATCATAACCCGATTACTCTCTTACCTCTTTTACGCGCGATACTCCGAAACTGACCGTCCCTTTGAGCAACATGCATCTATACCTCACGAAAACTTTATTTTTTCGAATTTTTGGAGTTAACTCTCTAACCGTTGTCAAAGATTGTGAATTACACAGTGTAGTTTTCTAATGGAAGTTTTAATCTAGAATTATTTATATTGCAGATTTCTTGTCCCAGTGAAATGACAAGATTATTTATTAAAACACATAAAGAAATGTATGTGATGATTCCACATTTTCCTCAGCAGCAAAAATGTCGAACATCATCAAATCACAGAAAGACTTTTCCAGGTAGATCATTTTCCTTATTAAGACCCAGTTCTATCAATGTATCAACTTTAATCTTGGTTTGATTTACACTTTCTCTTTTCCTAATTCTTAGAATTAAAAAAGGTCAAAAGAGTAGATTGAAATTAATTCTTAGAATTAGAAAAAGGTAAATAAACCGTAAGTTAGACCGAGATTTATGAAATTGAGATTATTTATGAAATCAAAATTAAATACAACGTAGCAAACTATTTTATATTATTTCACAATGTTAGCTCAACTTTTTTAAATTTTGTTTTCCGCAATAGATACCTGAGAACTTTAGCTCCATCGAAGTATTATAAAATATGAGCCAAATTAGTTGACTGTAAAAGAAGCAACTGTTAAGGTCAATGACATCTTCAATAATACAGGAAAAATCGAACGGAGTTTAAAATGCTAATTTTTTTAATGTATCATATTCCATCATTTTAATGAAGTTCTTCCAATAATTACAGGTTCTCGCTGCACTACTTAGGCCCATTTTCACATACATGGTTACCTAAAAATTGAAGGTTATCAAAAGATTCATCAATGATTCATGAATTTTTTGATAATTTCTAATCTCTTTTAGATAACTATACTGTATATATTGTAAAAACAAGCTCTAGTTGTATTAGTGGTAAAGAATTTATTTGTCATCGTTTCTCTTTGATAATAAGTTCGATCGAAATTATTTGTTGCCATATAAATCTCTTCTCACTCTCATCTTTTGTATTCGTCATAAATAGTTTATCTCCTTGTTTCGTACGACATGGTGACATTCTGAATTGGCCTCGTGCTCGCCCTTGTATCTGTGGTTTTTGCGCCACAGCGTGACGAGTCGACCTGTCGTAAAGCTCGCGTCATAAATGTATCGTGAAAAGTGGAAACGAAAATAGTTTTGACACATCGTTAACTGTTGACTGAGCGCACACACGCCGCGTAAAAGCCTCGTCGGCGTATAACTTCGACTTATAACTTATAAGAAGCGTCCTGGCCGGCCGCCAGGTCCATTCGCTGCTACCAGATTTATGTTTGAGTAATATCCGCTTCGCTCGCCACGCATACGCGTATAGGGATCAGACGGGGTTGCCGTTTTTGAAATAAAGGACGCGCACTTTCGAGAGCGATTGACATCTAATTCTCGCACGTTTAGATCAAAATAGAAGCATGTACGAAAAGAATTATTTTCCTGATGTATTTCAAAATTTAGGTAGATACAGATCTGAAAATAATTTTGTTGGATCATCAAATTTATCTATAAGAATCTCAAGTATGATAAGCAATGTTACAAAAAGTTTTGGTATTCTAGTAATCAGTTTCCCCCAGTTAACATGCATGTCGCATATATAAAAGATGTTTTTAGGCATCTTTTAAGCATAAAATATTTAAAAGATATGTGTTGAATATTTTATGCAACATAAATGTTATATCTGGATTGAGTATTCTATATAATTATTTGGATAGTTTAACAAAATTATTTTCAAATCTGCATCTAGCTTCTTTAGATACTTCAGCAAAACCGTTTTTTTCCTTCTAACATTTTCAAGCGAAAATAATTAGAATATGGTTCGATTAAAATAAATGTAAAATAATATACATTAAATTATCTATATATTTTTTAAATGAATAAATGATACATATCTCAATAATTTAATCTTCTAGCATGAAAATAACAATAAATAACAAAGTTGAAATATGAATATATCTGCAATCTACTTTTTTCTCAATCAACTTTTCTCCGATCGCGGAATAGGATACAATGATATTCTCTGCGTTTCTTCGAATTCGCGAGGAAAAATTTTGCCGAGCGTGCCGAGTTTCCACGTGCAGCAAAAAGGATCGGGCCCTTAAGCCAAATCGAAGGAGCCAGTTCGAGCGTGAACGAAGAAGTTCCGGGTTCTGCCTTCCGGCTCAAAGCTGCCTCCCCGCTGCTCGCGTAGCTTCCACTTGAACGGTAGATAGGACGGCTTGTTACACTGATTTACTTACAGGACCAGTACTTGGTTCGTTACCTGTCCTCGAGACTCTGTAATATTATAAGGAAGTCAACATGTATGTGGATATAGGTATACGATAAGTTCGCCGCGGGGTCGAAATTTCGCACGCGACTATATTCGTAGCGCTTCCCGGAACCGGTGGGAAAATGAAATTACCGGCAAATTGAAACGTCAAATTCATTTTGCCCAAGACTGTTATCACTGGATATGGGAACGGATATGGGCTTCTAAGCAAAATTCTGTATATGCCGAGAAAGACAGAGATTGCCGGTCTGTTCTTATTAAGTTGATGGCATACACTATTTTTTCACGTTATATATTTAATATTTCGTATTTAATGTTGAATCATCTATGTCGATTATGGCCAACGACTCGGTAAAATTTTCAATATCAGAAAAATATTTGTCATATGAAGATATTGTACTTTATGAAAGACTGAATTGAAATAGTTTTTTAAAAAAAATTTACATTAAATACAGTCTCTGTTATTATCGATCAAAATTGATTCAAAGTATAGTAAAGAAACTTTATTATGATATAATTTTGTCCAAATTGTGTCACTATAATATTATAAAAAGTGTATATACATATGTTCTAAATATAATTACATCCATTTCCATTTTTTGTCTTATTATAATTATTAAATTAACATAATATCGATCGATACTTTTTTCTTTTATGGTTAACAAGTCTGTCTTTCGTATGTGCAATCTACTTGTAACATAACTCATATTCCTGTAATAAAAAACGATGATATTTGATAATAAAATATTTATATATTCTTTCGTCATTATTTCGTTCTCCGTAAATCAACCAGTAGCATAGCTTCGACGGTTCTCGAGGTCTTGCTCAAGCGGTCCATTATCTCCTTGCAAAGTAAAAGCGGGCGTGTTGCATTTCTAGAGGCAGCGTTGCTATACCTTGCTGCAGCAATACAACGGAAAGGGCCGGCGGCAGCGACGGAGGTGGTGTAAAATGTGAGCCCATAACTATCCGGCTCGGTATATCCTTCGGTAACGTTATCTATCCCCGCGGTTAAGCCAGACGCAGACGTAACGGCGTTCCTACGCCGGTGGTCGACCTAATCCGCAAATCCCGGGACACGTCCCGATCCATTGCCCCGGATATCCCTCACGCCGGTGGAAGTTGCCGCCGGCAGCTTGCGGTAAAAGCTCGGCCGGACCTATCTCTTAGTTATTGATACAACCCTGACTCTTCCTCGGACGCAAGGGAGGATGGCTCCAGCAGTTTCGTGGCTGATGTGAATTTGGCGACGATAACGATGTGTCTTGCATCGTTGAGTCAGGAGGGCCACACCTCTCGGTTAGTATTTTGCACGCTTGCTTTGTGTCTCCTTTCTCGGTATGGAACAGGAATACGTGCTTCTTTCATCTCAAGCGTGGAAAATGCAACTACAAAGAAGTGCACTCGAAGTAACAGACTGGCGAAAATAACGTAGAGATGAAAGAAACACTCTTTTTTTTCTGAGGAAGTAATAACCGAGATGTAAAGCGCACAATGCCATCTTTAAAAAAAAAAAACGTACAGATATATTTAAACGTTAAAATTAAAGAAATAAAAAAATGTTACTTGTAGACATAAATCGTTTTATTAACAAGATCGATTCTGTGAAATTAATTTCAAATTAACAGAACTCGAACTAAGAAAATTCAAGATAACATATACTTGTTTTCATGCAGTTCCCAAGATCCACGATGTACTCTCTACGAGTAAGTACTTATTTACCGTAGTCGCAGTCGGGAGTTCCCGGAAGCGGATCACGAGGGTAAACACACGTGCGCAAAATTAAGGAACTTTTAATTAACCTCGGTCGCGCTTGAGACACTGTGTGTAGTTTCCCCTTTCGTTTTTGCTCGCGTAACGGGCGGTTCGTAGACTTCGATTAATGCGCGTAAGAAGAACAAGCGTAACACTTGCGTCCGCTGAGGAGAAGTACTCGCGGATCCTTATCGCGGCACGAGAATTACGCGGAAGTTCCTAGGCGCGATATTCAACTAAATAACTTCTGATCTCGAATGCCGTGAGCGCCATCGGGATACGAGGTATACGTTATTACTTACTACACGCCGGAACGAGTTTCGCCAAGCAAGCGAACGAACTTTGTGAATCGATTTTATCAGGTGCCATTCGTCGATGAGATTAATCGATGGAAATGCCGTAAAGAGAGCAGCATCGCGGTTATTAGCCCGGCAAGTCGGCTTAATGGCATACCTAACCCGAGTACTCGACTTCCTCGTAACTATAAGGCACGTTCCGCCCTTCCGCGCTCTCTCATCCTACTCTCCGTTGCCCGCCCCTTCTCCTCGCCCCTCGTTGTCCTCGCAGAATTTGCAATTCTGATAAAGCAAGTGCACTCGTAGAACACAAGCGAAAGCTCCGATGTTAAGCATACATCTATACATCGGTCAATATTGTCGCACGATATTGTTACCCACAACTTTCCTTTAACGTCCCTTGATGTCCAAATTTTCCGCGTAAAGTTTTTTTTTTATATATATTCAACGCTTAGCTAGATTATTATAAAATTTTCGTAATAAGTTATTTACAGTATACAGTTATTTATAGTTTGTGTTTAAGATGTTGTTGTCAAATCGATGATTAATATAATTGTTTATATTAGAAACACTTCTTTTGCGACGAATGAATGTATTTAGTTCCTCATCAGTAATGAAAGTCAAAGCATTGTGCATTAATAACATTTACCATAAACGATACGTTAAATGCTGTTTCTATGGTTGTAATTTTGTCGTTTAGAAAATACATATCGTGAAATGATTTGGACGCTCGAAGAAGATTAAGATGCTGAACAATCGGAGAAACTCTTCAGACGTTATATTGGATAAAATATAATGTACAGAATATCCGGGGTTCCGATTAAAAACGTCCCCCCGAGACTCAAAGCGAAGAGGATGATTTAAATTAATATTCTACTGAACTCAAACAAGTGCATAGGAATTCTCCTTGGACACACTAAGGAACTCGGCGCGGCTGTCTCGAGGGTCTCATTAAGAGATTTCGACCGGATCAAGATAGGCTGTGGTAATTGCAGTTTTTGACATTAATTAGTATCCATAGCAGACAGGCCTTCGCGAGAGTGACTTATTTTGTCAACGCCATCAGCTTCTGTACCTGCTTGTCTCAAACGCATTCAATACGAAAGCAGAGAAGACGAGATCCTTTCATTTTAAATCTTCATTAATTTACATTTTTAACTTATTTATTATCAAAGAATATTATATTCAAATTTAATTACTTTCCTCAGAATATCCTCGGTTTTTAACGATTACTAAAGATTCATTAGCGATGCTAATGTATGTATTACATAAAAATATATGTGATACATGTATTAGAAATATGTAAAACAATATACAAAAAATCTTGAATATTAAATGTAAACAATTTAATTTGATGATGCATTTTGCAATTTTATAGACGAGTTTAATTGAATTCTCAGCGAAACGCAGATTAAATATGAGTCATTTGGTTTCAAAATTACACGGATCGAGTATATAAAAGATGATGGATTTCATGTTATGCGCATACTTCAAGAAAATTTATTAAAAACCAAAAATAATAATATAGTATTTCAAGAATTTTGATACGATGATTATACATGCGTAACGTTTATCTCCAAAATTTCGAGTAATCTCGTTCCATCAAGAGGGTGTATCTCTTTGTTAGTGCGCCACTCGTTTAGTAAATGAGTTCCGTGATTTTTATGCGCGGCGCATTGAGATTCGTCGAAGGACGAGGACTCTCCATCCGACAGGGTCCTCTGAACGCGAAGGACGCAAAAAGGGAAGCGTCGCACGCGCCCTGTACTTACCCGGGCGCCGCAGTCTAATCAGTCGGCGGTGAATCGATGGGTTTAATTAAGGAAACGTCTTACGGCGCGCGCGGGCCCGGGTCGTATAAAGCCCGAATGTACACGTACACGACGATACACGTGTGTTTTTGTGTATATGCGTGTGTGTGCACAGGTGCGGTCGCAACCTTTGCACGTATATATACAATTTTGGTGCACCCAGACGTGGCGCAAACTCGGCGCTCATTCCGGTTGCTTTGCTAAGCACCCATCGACCTCCGCCGATGTTCCACAGCTCTTCGTAAGGTGGCTGCCATCTTGCCACTTTAGTATGGTATTTTCACTTACGTAGAATGCCTCATGTACTTCATTATGAACATTATTTGCCATTAAAAGTGATTTTGCTAAAGTATGTAAAAATGTAAATATCGATTTGCAAATAATTTTGTTGAACCATCAAAATAATTATATAGGAGACTCGAGCTTGATAAGCAATGCTGTAAAAGTTGCATAAAAAGTTTCGGTATTTTAGCAATCAAAATTAAATATTTAAAAAAAATGTTTTCAAATTCTATATTTTTAAAAACATTATGAAATTTAATGTATACTTTTAAATTACATTAGTACCTATAATAAATTTAATGTATTTGTAACTAAAAAATATATTTACGTACATATGCAAGAAACTTAGTGTACTTTTCATAAAATTTTATATAAATTTTCATGAAATTCAATGTATTGTATATATGAACATTGAATTTATGTTACTTGTAACGTCATTTTCAGATAGATAACATTAAATGTTTTTAATGTACCTGCTTGAAATTTTTTTACGTTACATATATGTATGTATTTTTTTAACAATGCAATTTAGCTACTTATAGATCTGTATAAAATAATTCTGTTAATCAAAAAATAATTATTATTAGAATTATTTTAAAATTTATATCTATTATAGCTAAATTATTAGATACTTCAGTAAAATCGAAATACAATTGTTTCTGTGTAATATTTATATTTTATTTACTATTTTGAGCTATAATTAAATCTTACTTTTACCGAACATAATACAGCTTGTACTAATAAAAGATACGATATTAAAATATCGATCGTGAACGCTATTTATATTATCTACTTTATCATATCGTGGCCCTAATTTTACCCTCGAGAACGCGAATGAATAAGCCTCGCCCTACGAATTACATTAAGACAGGCATGAAGCCTTCACGGGACTTGGACTGGGAATGATTTGATGCGACAGGACAGCGGATTGAGCTGTTAGATTGGATCCTACCGATCTCCCATCTCGATAGGAAGCCGAGGCTATTAACACACCGTCGATCGACTGTATGCGAGCGAGAAGAGGCGCGTGCATGCACATGCACGCGTGCGTGAAGTCGATCCCATGACTGCCGTCTGCTTTCAGTGCTTTCCCACGAACGTTCCGCGTAGCATGGTGAAGACGAAGAGGGAAACCCGCGGAGGGCTAATCCGCTTACTTAGATCCCGTCCGACACGCAACGTGCAGCATTTCTCTCTCTTAAACACCGACACGCAATCACGCAGCGCGACGTACGCGGCGAACCACCGGCCGCGGTGGAAATTGTGGAAAATTGTGATTTGCACGCCCATCACACGCTGGTTTTGGCCGATGATTCATCGAGCGAAAAGAAAGAGAGCGAGAGAGAGAGAGATATGGAGGGGGCTAATTTCGAGACACTTTTGGGATATGAGAAAATACGTATTATATCAGTGATGAATGGTACGTATGTGTACCATGTATGGCCACGAAATGTGATCTCGATAATTGATTCGGCGCACTATTAGGGGCTCTTTAATAATATCAATAATGTCTGGATTATCTGGGACCAAGATATTATTTGGGAACAATATGGTTCTTACAATTAGAGGTATAAATTGTGCAGGAGATTTTTAATATTGTGTCAAAATTAATCAACTTTTCTTGTATTTCATCTATCGTTAACAAGCTTGTATATCGTTAAAATAAATATTTCGATAATTAGCCCGGTGCGTCGAATTCTCCGAATTTTTAATTAACCTTTTGCAACCCACCGACCTTTTGTACATGCAGAATGCAACACCGTGACGGTTCAACACGCCCGTGACACCAACGTACGTTCGTTAGAGTCGATCCATTGAGAATTTCGTTAATTAAAAATTATTATTTCAGCCGCGTTTTCAACGGGGGCATTGGGTGGAACACACTTCGGCACCAGTGCGGTCGCCATGCCGCCGGTGTATGATCGTCAAATATTTTTCGAGGGAGAGCGTTATTAGTGGACTTCAATATCCTGCACCAACCGGTGCCTTCGGGCTGTTCTGCGCGCAGTTTGATGCCGGATATGAGCAACCAATGTCACGACGATAGGCGCGATATAAGCTGAACTTTCAACTATTCCAACAGCTGTCGCCTACTTATGGGGTTGCGAAGTTGTTCGAATTAATCGACTTTTTCAGAATCTATCTATCGTCGATCACTTTTTTCCCCACGCGTATATTTTTAGAATTCGCTGATGTCAAATTGATGCCCGAAAGATTTGTATTTCTTTCTCATAGATGACATTATAAGGATCAGCTGTTTCAACTTCTTTGAAACTAATACTAACAGAAACGTGGAGATCGCTGAAAACTTAGAAATAAAAAAAATAGTGTAATGTGAAAACTAAATGAAATTTACAGCAAACAATAAGCAAACTTTGTGAATTGAAGGCTATAATAATCTCACTGTATTACACAAGAGCTTCACATTCGAAAGCTGCCAATATGTTTCATATCATATAATGCTAAAATAATCAGATCATGGTTGTGTTGAACATGCCATATCGTACCCGCTAATTATATGGTACATGTTAATTACGTATAATTTCTCCGTATTTACCAATCTCGTGATAAGCCGGCTCCATTGCGCTTTCCACCCGATCAAATTGTGTTCCTGCTTACAATACTGTCCATGAACAGAGGTTCTCAATGCGTATGGTGGACGTTTTATATCGCGACATCATATAACGCATAAAAACATGATGCTAAACTTCTTTTTGGCAAAACTTATTAACAATAGTATATTTTCGCATGTATCATCCGAAATTATGAAAATTAAATCATGAAGAATTTCTTAGTCATTAAAATTTTTTAATCATGCGTCTCGATTATGCGCAATAAAAAAAGATGTAAAAATGCCACAGTTAATTGTTTATTAATTATTACTCTTATTTCCAAATGCAAAAATAAACTCGACCACAGACAATCGCGGACAGTACGGTCGATTGAGAACTTTCACGCGGCATGATTGGCGCATGCGTTTCGAAATTAAGAGTCGTTAGTTGGATAACTATCGACTGACAAAATAGCCAACCACCGCATGCGTACAGGAAATGGGTCGGCAACGGTGCGAAGCAGCGAGTTTCCGGCCGATCACAAGGCCCGCCGTAAATATTGTGTACGCCAAAACACGCGTGTATTGGATCTATCTACTTACGTGCATGTGTATATCTATACCAGGGAGGGGAAGGAGCAGGGCACGCCTTTGCGTTTCACGCGTCGGTTCACGTCGCGCCTGGGCGGCCGGTTTATATCGACACTGATGTCTCAATTAGAAACAGCTGGCATCTGCCCCTTCTCCGGAAGAGGGCCCGTCTGGTTCCCGCGCGCGGACCCAGAGTGCCCATTAAGGGAGTTCTTCCTTAACCCTATGATTTTGTTCGCCCTCCCGCGGAGCCCTGTAATTAGCGATCGAGTATCGATGTTAGTATGCGGCGCATCGACGACGAAGGTAGAAGGAAAAAATAAACCAAAGGAGGATGTATTGGACGTTCGTGGTGTCGGTGCGAGTGAAATGAAAAGGAAGACGCGAAGTCCCCGACCAAAGTTGCAATTAACATCGCTGGACTTCTCGTTGCACTCGTTGCGCAGCTTGTCGATTTCGTAAAAAAGAAAAATTTAACGATAGTTGTACTATTTTACTTCCGAAGATACAGAACATAATAATAAATTTAAGTCGCGAAGGAGGAAAATGAATGTCACAAAAAAGGAGCAAACACGCGTGGGGAATAAAAGCGTCCTCGCGAAATTTACAAGCGGTACCGGATTACTTTCGAGTCGTGCGAAAGGCGAGCTTTCGCCACGGCAGTAAAGAGTTTATCCGGCTCGTTTGTCTAACACGACAGAGGCTCGCGTGTCAAGAATAATCAGCCGCGATAAAACGTCAATGAAAGTTCGCGGCTCTACCACCGATTAAAACGGTTATTACATGCGCGGCCGACGAAAGACTCACGATATAGTGAAATACGGCTGCATCGCTGCTGCTTGTATTGTGCAGACTGCTGCACGCGCGATAAGTGTAATCATAGGGTTCGCGCTCACAGTACGGTCGTTTCGAAAATAACGCCGACTGAGAAACCGAATTATTCGTGTACAGCAGTAAAAACGAATTGCACCTTTTCTGGGATAAAGTTTTCGAAACACCCTTTAGGCGACTGTTATCCTGTACATTTTGCGGTCGCAAATTCGGTCCTAACGCAAAAAGAACTGTATTTTCTAAATTCTTTGAAGTGAAACTCGACTAAAGAGTGAAAATTGCGAAAGAATCTTGAGTCTTTAAGTATGAGAGATTTCACTCTAAAAGTTTAGAAAGTATAGAAATCTCTATACTTTAATATATATTTTTCTGTATATTTAGAGACTCGAGTCTCTAATTAAAATCTGGCCATATGTGTGTGTGTGTGTGAAATCACAATTACCTATGATTGGGCCGACATTTTTCATCAAACTTGCTTTAGTCAGAGCGAGATAATATATATTTATGTTTAAACATATTTTTTTTTATATCATTACAGAGCAACATATAAAACATTTTTTTCTCTTTTATACCATTACGGAATGAGATAGAACGTTTTCTCACTCGTACAATTTTGACGAAACGTGTTGGATTCATTATTATGGCCAGACTCTAATTACTTGGAAGGTTTCTATGACAGAATTTTCACTAAAGTGTCTGAAAATTTAATTTTGTTAGATTATTAAATTATGTAGAACGCTCAAATTGGTTGCAAAAATGACAAAACTACATAAAAGAATATTGTATTCATTTGAGATTATCATCATCGTTGGATAAGTTAGAAATTCTGAAGCGTTAGGCCACCACGATACCATCTGTAACTTTTAGGATATTAAATATGAATAACTTCGACTCTGATTGCAATCACAAGAGCAGATCCGTTGTGCAATTTGCGGAATTATTTCCGGACGTTACGTTGACCACACGTAGCAGATATGATGGAACGTGGGAGAGGGCGGAAGTTAATAGAAGAGGAGAAGAGGACCGACTAGTGCGGTCGCGACCGCCGGAGTTGGACCGAAATGTAAAGCCGCTAATCTGATTCGGAGGCTCACAGAAGGTGGTGTAGCTTTTGGCCCCGCATAGCCCGGTGTGGCACGCGGATTCCCGTCAATTATACATTATAAACAGTCATAAATATGCAAACGGTGGTGGCGTTCGCCGGCGGTGAGGCGATTGCGGCC
The DNA here is from genome assembly GCF_001594065.2 of Cyphomyrmex costatus. Taxonomy (NCBI): domain Eukaryota; kingdom Metazoa; phylum Arthropoda; class Insecta; order Hymenoptera; family Formicidae; genus Cyphomyrmex; species Cyphomyrmex costatus. Next base: position 878,502 of record NW_017280071.1, read on the forward strand.
GTCGCGACGCGGGCGTCTCCCACGCGGATTTGCAGCTTCGCTTTCTGAGCTTCCACGTAAAAGCCGAAACGCGATCATGAGAGGGCCGTAAGCTCGTATCTTGATACAACTAATACCATCTAAACAGAAACCACTGGCTGCTACGTTCCAAAATCCTTGAATCTGATCCATGCGGATTTATTCAGGAAGATTTCAAATCAGTTTTCAGCAAAACTTTCCGGAGCAAATTAAATATTTTTTTTAATAAATTAAGCTCAGACGTTAAGTCCACTTGGATTGTCTGCGAATATAAAATTATCTTGTTAAGTACGAAGTATATTTGAGTATACAAATAAAAACGATTGAATCTAGATAAAGAAACTAAGCACACTTAATCAGGAGACATGTGAATGTAAGACGTTATATAGGAGAGTTAATCTCGATAACGGGACTTTAATTGTGTGGACACTCCTCGCTTCTGTACTCCAATCAGCTTATCCGGATAAACGCACTACGCAGACAAGCAAATATACATCTACAGTTTGAGATTGTGCATCCACACATCAGAAAATACATATGACAATCACGTATTAACCGATGATGCTGCCATTCTGTTGAGCACGTTGAATATTCAATAATTAAACGCGATCTCTTTTCAATTGCACTTTGCTATTCCTAAAAGAAATTAATATCCTCAAGTATCTTTAATTCCTGAAATCTGTAATTTATAATATTACACTCGCAATGTATTTTTATTAGATCGTAATTATGCGCGGCAACTAGACTAACAAAAATATATGAGATTCTTCGAGAGACACTTCGTTATTCACGGAAGCTAACATTTGCAATTGGTTCAACATTTGTGTAATTCACATTACTAAAAACGTCATAATACCACCGTTTTCTTTCTTTAATAGTACTATTAATTCCATTTTTACCGTCAAGCAAACAAGCTGATTTTTATCGTTATTTATCATGATTTTGACGTCATAATGACGACAAATAACGTTAGCTTGTTTGTTGAGCCACTCGTGCACGTTTTGTGCAAGATTCCGATCTTAATTCGAAATCTTGAAAAAAAGGAAGTAGATTACAGCTCGCGCTTGAACCGTACGTTTGTTTTTACGTTCCTACAGTTATTCCAAGTGAAAACGTGGATGGGCGGCGTACCTACGAAGAAAGGATCATGGAATTCGGATCAGTTTTCGCTATCTCGCGAAACGATACACGCGATTTCGCCATCGTCCACGCGAATCCGCGCAATTACGAGGCGCTCGCGAGAGAAGCTCGAATGCGACGGACGGTTTCAGCTGTGTGGTCACAAATGGCTAATTTTCTCGTTAGCGACGATGCTCGTGTCCAACACGATTCTCCCTCGGTGGGTCCGTGTTGCAATCGGTCGTTTTAGAACTGCTTACACGACGCTTACGCGAGAGGAAAGTTTAGCTGACGTTGCCCGAGGTGTTCTTTGACGATTTTTATCTCGAAATGCGGGAAACAATCCGAGTGTACAATCCGAGGAAATTAATTTTACTCCAAGGGGTAATTTAAAATCGAAGTAATAGAGGAATGTTTCTTTTTAAAGAAGAAAAATGTGATTTCAAATTTCATATTATTTCAGTATTTTAATTATTTCTATGTCTACGAGAGAGCCGGTTATTTTTTAATTGATTTTATACATTACATTAAATTTTCTAGAGCTTTTAAAAAGTTGAGAAAATTTCGTAAAGGTTTTAAACACTTAAAAAGTTCAGAAAACTTTTGTAGTATCTTTACGAGAGTTTAATGTTAAATTTCTCTCTATGTGAAGAAAATGTATATTCCATGTAATCTTTAATGCCTTTACGGAAAAAATTGTGTCATATAATTCTTCTATAATTTTTTTATCATCCTTAGAATTCTTTTTTCGTAAATGAGATAAAGCTATCAATCTATCTATCGAGACAACTTTAGTCCCTCTTTGCGGAGGGATTTACGGCCCATCGTTTTGCACCGAATGATCCCGTTGGGAAAACGAGTGATCGGAAACGCCGTACGTGCGTGCAATAATGTGAACTTGCGACAAGAACTTTAGGTAGAACGATTAACCAACTTTGCGGCCAATTTCCAACTTTACTGCAAATTTACTTTGAGGATTAGCAGATGTCTTTGCGTTACTTGTATTTTATTTACTTTTCGAATTAGAAGTAGTCTAAATTTATTTTTCCACGGATCTTTCTCTTTCTCTCTTTCTCCCTCTCTCTTCTAATCTTATTTACAGTATTTCTGGTGGAAAATAAACGAATCAGAATTTTCTGATTAAATCTTCACAAAATTCTAATTGAGATAACTATAGAATTTTGATTGATATATAATTATTCTGGTAAAAAAAAAAATTTTAGTAGATTTGACCAGAAATATTGCATCAACCAGAATTTCGGTTATCTCAATTAGAATTCTAATAAGTTTAACCAGAATATTCTGATTTGTCCAATCAGAATTCTAATTAAACCAACCAGACATTTTTCTCCATGTATTTATTTTTGCCATCGTATAGAATTTTATTTATTTTCTCACATTATTTGATGGTTTTAGGGTCAAGTCGTCTTGTTATGTCGTCTGCAATCATTTTACTTGGCAAGCTAGTACATCAAAGTTGAACGCTAAACTGGTTACCGGGATATGTCGTCGGTTAGCCGGTTAAAAGATCGAAATGTTGGTATATCCAGAAAGGGTTGAGTTTCTCAAGAGATCACTCATCTCGAAAGGGCCACTTTTACCTTGATCTTGATCACGGATCACCGAGGTTTCAAAGAGATTGGCGAACGCACGCGAGATTTCGAACGGAAGAGTCTATCAAACGGGACGGCCGGACGAATTATAGCCGACTCGATAGTCTGGTAAAGGGGTGATGCTGCCCTTTGCCAAGGGCGACATCGAGATGTTCTCTCTGATCTTGCCCGGCAACGACTGATAAGTGGATAAAGAGGCTCGAGGAAACGGAGTGTCTCGAAAGTTCGGTTAGGTTAAAGAGACAGGTTGACAGGAAGGAAAAACGAAGAAGACATAACGAGGGTTCGCGCAAATGTCGACGATCGCACCCTTGCGAGGCTCGTTAAGCATTGACAGAAAGTTGCGAATACAAGCAACAAGTTCGCGTTCTCGCTGTTTGCCCGTTTAATGCGTTCCGAAAATTTACTCGTAAACAGAGATTTGCATGAAGGAGCAACAATTTTCTCGCACAAAGGCGTTTGCTGTTCCTTGACTCAAATTTACGTGAAATACGATTCATAGGATCAAAATGGAAAAATAATTAAATTTTCAAACTTTCCGTAACAGTTAAGCTACGTCGTCATTTTACAAATTTTTGGTATAGCTATAATTTAAAATGTTATAAATTGAAAAGATATTGTAATTAAAAATAGAAATTGTTTAATATTTTAAAATGTTTCAATATAATTAAAACTTTGAAGTTTAAAAGTAGTAAAAAATAATTTTCTACGTAAGAAAAATATTTTTCTAATGATCAAATATTATATACCATTAAAACTATTGCTACTGTAACGGGATAACTTATTCGACATGGAGGTGAAGTTAAACTTTTGTCTTCGACTTTTTGCCTTTGACACTTCGATAAAACTGGTGTCAAAAGAATCTCCATCCACTACGACAAAAATGCAATCTGACATATAGAAGGACCGCGAAAAAATGTGCGGTCGTTTACGACATTCCCTTCAAAATTTCCGCGACAAGCGTCGGAAAATTCAGACGCTGTCGGAAGCGACAGGGCGGGCGAATTCCGGAGATCCTGGTGGAACGAAATTTTCTGACGTCTCTCGTCTCTTTGTTGTTCGGCCTTTTGTTCCGGCCCGATGGAAATGTTGGCCGGCGACCAAATTGCGTAACTCTCGCGAGAGTGTCGCGGAAGGGCGAGTCGGTGGAAGTTCGAAGGAGCAAAACCCGAGAGTAGGGACTGAAGGGACGAGATACGACGTAGACGACGGGGGCGGTGCCGGGTAGTGTTTGGACTCCGTGGAGAATATGGAGGGTGTACTAGAGGGTGCTGGATGGATGGGCGTCAAAGTGAGGCAACCTGATGTATATGCATGCTACTCTCGGGTCAGCGGGATGGCCTGAATTACCATAAACATGCTAGATAGTAGGCTAACTGCCGTTGTTCCCGTCCCCGACCCGCTATCACCCTCGTATCCACTCGGTCGGTTTACCCCTTTCGATTTGGCAGAGCTATAGTGCATTTCTGTCTCTTGCTTGGTATGCGAGCGAACGTCTCGTGCTCCTTTGTGCTCGCTTTATCGACGTTATCGATAGGATGAAAGCATTCCTAAACGATAAAGTGAACAGTTGAGTTGATACTTGAATCGTTCCTTCTAATTACAATGAATATTGTATTATGTAAATCTTTAAAGTTATAAATTTAAAGCACAATCACTTGTATATAGAGTATTTGTCAATATGAAAAGAAAACTATAATACTGAGAAAAATGTATTATTTTAATAAATATTTATTTGAATAATACTACATCTAAATGTTTACTTACAGTAAATAAATGTTTATTCGATAAAAAGATGATTGTTAAATCAAATTAATGTTTTTGTATCAAATAAATATATCTTTATATTTAGTAAACGTTTAGTTGGTATGTTTAATTGATATTATGAATAAATGATTTATCAAAATTTAGTTTTTTCCAGTATATAAACACACATAATAAAAAATACGTGATAAAAATATATAAAAATATTATAGAAAAATATCGCATTAATCTTAAAAGTTAATCCTGTTTCATTTATCAGAAAAAAAATATAAAAGTATATGTAAAGAGAGAATACATATACATACGTTAGAAAAATTGTACTCGGTCATTTGATGAAAGGACGTCATGTTTTCTGACAGGGAAATTTGATCGCAAATTTATCGAGAGAATACGCCCCTATCTAGAGAGAATACATTTGGTTGCGAAATAGGAGAAAAGGAGGAGGTGAATTTGATGTTCATTTTGCACGGTGGATTTACTGATGTGTTATTTCACAAATGGCTCGCTATTTGTCGTGGCTCCGAAACTCGATTTCCACTCTCATATCGCGCCCGGCTTCGTGTATCTAACATGCGAGTGTCTTATTTATTTCCTAGCCATTTCGTATGAGTTTAGCGCTTTTACCACTCGTGAGCCGTTTTTATCTTAAAATTAATCCTTTAACGGATTATTTATTTACTTTGACCGATTGTTTATAGCTAATTTTGTGGGATATTCGGTTAAATTAAATGTCTTATGTAGCAATTGTAGTCGTTATAAGTAATTCAAAGTTTATTAATAATAAGTGAGCTTTACCAAATAAACAAACATGAGAGAGAGTATAGCTTGATAAATATAGTATAGGTGTTCTAAAGCGAGCTTTTCAAAACAATTGTATTAGCGAAATATATTTTTAGAAAGAATCTTCCTTTATACATTAATATAAATTCTTTATACAATTTCAAATCTATAGATCCTTTGCATAATTGATAATTTACTATATTATTTTTATAATCTTTTTTACTGTCTATATTTTGTCTTGCAACATTATTAGCCAGTCTCGTTAGAATTTTAGTATTTTTCATAGTCTTTCGTCTGCAATTTGGATTTTTTTTTAGTAAAGAAGTTTTATTATAAAATTCTTCCGAGATAAAAGAGAGTAAAGTCTGAGATTTTCTCTTCTAAAATACTTACCTTCTTAAAAAATTATATGATAATGTAATAGAGATGTTGAAAAGTAATCGTGAATTTTTACATATTTTTTAAAAGTCTGTAACAGTAAAAAAAACTTGAATTGGACGAAAGGTTAAAATTCTTAATTTAGAGACATACATATAACATAATACATATTACTAATACATATTACTAAGATATCTTCTATCTCTTCCTCTCATATCCTTCCCACATATGTAAATACGAAATGTGTTACATAATTATACTATTCCATACCTTTTCAAGTTTCGTTAATGATCATCAGGTTAAAGACAGACGTGAGGAGGAACAGTTGCTCTCGTATCCAATCGTCTTCTTATCATCAGTCCACAAAACAAAACATAAGATACGCAATATTTTATTCACCAAAAATCACTCTGACAATGATAAATTCGGTCACTAGAATCATAGGCTGGATTAGTACACAATAAAGGCTATTTTATATAAAATATATGTATCTAAGTGCACTTAATAAACTTTAACATTGAAATAATACATGTTTATTCTATTAAACAATTTTATGTAATTGTTTAAAATATTTATATGCTTTTATAAAAGCAAATCTATAAATATTTAATAATATACGTAATATTGATATTGTCACGTTATTTAATAGAATATACATATATTATTTTATTATCAAAGTTGATTGTATTAAATAACGTAACAATATTATTATTAGACATTTAATCGTTTAAAATATGTATGTGCTTTTATAAAAGCATATAAATATTTTAAATAATCAAATACCTAATAATGATATATTACGTTATTTAATACATAGACTATACATATATTATTTTATTGTTAAAGTTGATTAAGTTATGCTACTGCATAATTTAAATGTATACGTTGCTGATTTTATGTATACATGTTGTTATAGCAGCTTTTAATATGCTTTAATCTAGTATAATGCAAATAATCGAATCCGCTACGAAGAAGTGCGGAATATTTTAATTTATATTATTTTATAATATCTCAAATATTCACGTAATAACCGTTTTTATGTGTCGCCGTTGTGTCTATAAATGTCTACGTAAACGAGGTCACCGGTCGACACTGCGTAAACAAAATACGTTTTCGCGTGGCGAGACTCGATCGTACACAACGTTCCTGTGTATCTCATGATGAGATTCTCATCAGGTCATTGTCTCTCGTAACGCTATCGCAGCAAATGCGACAATGAACACAAAGTCTTGGATGACGATTCTGTCGGAACGAATGTTCATGTTTCGGTTCGCGTGTTGTATCTCTAAGGCTCAGTTTCACAATTCACGATTAATTCTTAACAATTAGAGATAAAGAAAGAGATGAGAAATAAATTGAAACTCGGTTAAGAATTAACTGTGAATTATAAAACTGGGTCTAAAAATCTTTTAAAAGTTTTTGATGAAACTGGCCAAGCTTGTCTCATTAATTTTGTAAATTTACAATTGTTTTATTATTAGAAATAATAGTGTGACAAGAAATGAGAATTATATGTATAGCGTTTCGTGACATTTCAGGCGATTGTCTTTGATATTCTAAATATTCTTACTCTCAATTCGTAAATTGTGTGCTATTCTTGAGTTTAAAGTAACCCTCGATCGCGTATGAGCAATCTATGTAGCGAGAAATATATTATTTACTTTTGAATAATATAGATGTCTAGCGAAATTCGAGATGTACTTATTACGGATTCAATGCTAAATCAGTCCAGGTATTATTGGACGGCCCGTCGCGTTTCAATTAATTTGCCATTTAATTCAATTTTATTAACCGCATTAGGATAATATTTTATTAATCGCGACATCAGTCTGAAGTTGGCAGCGCCGCTTGAAAGATCGCGTCCATGGAGTATATATTCTTATACTATGTTCACGTCATTCGCGGTCAGTAACGAAGCGTCGCTGGTGTGAAACGGGTTGGTTCCGCGTCAACCATCATCATGATGCTTCTAACCTAATAAGTATAATTACAATTAGACTTTTGTCTTATCAATATTTGTCAATCGCGTGGTATAAATTCGGTACGTGCACATATCTGTGGGTTTCCGAAACACGTGTCTCTCAACAACAGAAGAACAATCCATCATGCGAGCGAAAAGTGACGATCATATTTTTCATTCTTATACGATATTTGTGCTCGAAATATTTCATGGTGCTTGTCTATAACTTTCATTCGCGTGTATACATGTATTTCTTGTATAATACATGTAATAAAGATATAATAAGCGTATGCTGTTTGCCATTCAAAGCGCGAAAAGTACACGGAAATGCGGTTAGAAGCAACAGGTGTAAGCGTCGCGTCGCCGCGCGCCGCGGCGAGTAGCGCCTGAAGTTGACCGCGCGATTTTTCGACTCCATCCGCCATGTTAGATTTGTTCGTTCGTCGCGCTCGCTTGTGCTATGAATGGATCGCAGTTGCGAGCGGTTGCGAGTTACGATAGTACGATTGCAGTTTTCTCGCGTTTATTCCGCCGTGTCGCGTCGCGTGCTATCGATATTAGGAGTGTCATGCCAAGTGTCGCATAATCGTCTCCTGGTAATTAGTGCGCGCCTAATTAACCGTGTTCACCTGCGTGAAAGAGTGTTGTGCAAGTGCATCGACGGAATCTGAGAGGAGGAAGAGGCCCAGGGAGGCATCAGGCGTCAATGGAACAACCGCGATGAGTACAATTCATTTTTTATTCATTACTTATTACTTGTGGAATTAATCACATTCATTTCTGCGACAATCGCGAACTTACACAATTTACATAAAAGATAATCTTTTATGTAAGGATGTATTAGGTATATATTGCAGTATCTATACAAATTATAGTGGCTAGAATTGGAAAATTATTCTTTTTATATAAAAATGAATATTGTATACACATGGAACGACTTAATAAGATTAATATTTATAGTTAACAATACAATTCTATAGCTTGAACGAAAATTTTTTCATCTTAATTATTTTTTAAAAAACTTATCTACTTTTTATTAAAATAATTTTTTATTTAGGTTTTAAATTTTTTACAATTTTTTCATAATTCTTTTTATTTTGTTGAAAAATGTGTCTAATATATCCTAAAATATATATATCAAATCGTATAAAGTTTATATTTGTGCATTCAAGAATTTTATTAGAAATTTATATATCATTATTTCTCCAACACTAAGTAACCTTTGTATATTTTATATTCGTTGATGAGGTCCAAACAATGGGACCAAAATTTTGTATCTTAAGATATTTTTGTATATAAATTGAGCATCGTTTACAGCGTTTGACTCCTTGTAGCCATTAAGATTATTCTTATCCATTAATTTTTTATATTTTGTTTTGAACATAAGAGTCTTTAATGAATTTTTTTTATTTTTGATTATTGTTATTCAAATATTTACTAAAATGTAATTTAATCCAATGCCTATAATAATATTTAAAAATATTAATTATCTTGATCGCGCAGCTGTAATTTAAAATGTATTGATGATTTATAGATTGTGTCGCTACAATGTTGTCTTGCAACTCCGTTGTTGCGCATCATATCGGAGAGTCTAATTATTACTAATTTGATTTAAAATAACGAATGTACGAAAATCATATTAGGCAAATCGGAAAAAATATTATACGTATACATATAAATAAAACATCTTGTACAGATTCATTATTTTGTGAAAGGGATGGGCTAGAATAGATTAACAAATATAATATTAAATATTTAAATAAATAATATTTACTTATTTTGGAAATTCTTGACAGTCATTCGTTGATTTATTATGTAAGTAAAGATATAATATTATTATGTTCATAATTATTAATTGTACTTATTCTTTTCAAATTTTCAATTATATATAATTCAAATCTTTTATATCATTTGAAATGAACTAAAATCAAACGTGAAATAATATAAACATTTTGTCGTGATATAAAAGAATTCATTATTAAAAAATTTTATTTTAATTAATTCGCAATTGTTGTTTTACGTACTTCAAAAAATATAAATGCAAATCGTTTGCAGCAAATACAATGGAATCATGAGCTCTAAATTGACCGCATTGTAATCACGTTTCGCATGCAATATAACTAAACAATTCCTGTTAATGAAATCATGCAAACAATGATGATAGACTAACCACAAATTATCTCATAATTGTATTTGAATACGCGTCTTATCGCGTTGCTGAATACAGACTAGGCCAAAAATAAATGTTGATGCGTTTTCGAAAATTTAATATTGTATCTTTCATTCAATTAGTATAAATTTTTCTATTTTTTTATTTTATTATATTTCACGTGTAACGTTTTTGAAATAGATGATATTTTTAATAAATTATGGAAATTTTATGTATAATTTATTGTACCTATAAAGTATGACTGGAAGAAGTCAAAATCAAAAAGTAACAAAATATTAATTATAAACATTTCAATGTTTTATATTTACTAATGCAAAAACATATTGCGAAATCACTTTTATGAATATTAGTATATTGTATCTAAAATATGAAATTTTTATAACCAAAAATTATTTATTATTAAGTAAAATAGTTATGTGAAAAAAAGTATATGTTTTAAATCATTTTTTTAAAAATATATTTAACTTTTAATAAATCTATTTATTTCCTTATATAAAAGCTACGTATATCGCTATATTTTAAGTTCTTTTAAATTAAAAAATTTTAATATTCCACCATATATCAAAGAACCTTAGATTTAATATGTAGCTTGTGTCAAACATCTGTGTTATATTTGTTCTTATCACATTTCTTGGGTCATCGTTTTATTAAATTTTCTTTATCATCGGTCACTTTATTGAAGTATATATTATTTGAAAAATATATCGAATATACGTGATGTACGAGTTTAGAATTTTTTTTAATAAAAGAAGAAATGGGAATTTTTCGTGAAAAATTTTGCTTCTGAAAAATATTGCAGTCTTTTGCTAGTTTAATTCAACTCTTAATGATCTCTATCCTTTTCTTTTTTTTAATACACAACTTTGCAAACATTTTCTAAAAATATTAAAATGTGCGTGTAATTATTAATAATTGGGTATGTTAAGTTAGCACCCCAACTATAGTACTCAGGAGTTCTGATTAGAGTTCCCACTTCCTTTCGACGAGACGAAGAGTTCCCTATATAGTTAATAACAAGAGTTCCGCTCAATAAACATTTTTTTTTACATTTTTTAAAAATGGGGTGCTAACTTTTATCGAATTTCGAGGTGGAATAGTTCTGAGCGGCTTAATAGCTTCAATTTACGATTGCCTAGAGTTCCTGATATGTAAAAAAAATTTTCGAATAATAAAAAAAAATTAAAAATTTTTGAAAAAT